>NC_068306.1:3830024-3945366 GCF_025860055.1 Xyrauchen texanus | reverse complement strand
TTCGCATATTCGCACATTCGCGGACTTCCGCGTTCAATAACTCGTGAACTAAACGTTGTTGCTACACACAACACCTATCACATATAACTACAGATAAAACACCAGAAGCTACAACATACATTTCCTCAAAACGATCTTTCCTTCGCACTGGACAAAATACATTGATCTCTATGCGCAGGCTGCTAAGAAGGGACCATCTGCAAAGTGCAAACCCGAAGGAAAGCTCGTTTTGAGGAGATTAAAATATTAAAACAATGTTCTTTGTGTAGTAACAATATTCAGCTCATGAGATATTGAACGCGGAACTCCGCAAATATGCGAAGCGAATATAAAAAGCAACTTGCAGACTTGATCATGTAGGACCTTCAGGACCACATAGCCTACGTGGACAGCACCATGAACATAGTCAAGTTTAAAAAAAAAACCCAACCAGGGTAAAAATAGTTTCAGGTTTGATATTTGCTGCGTATTCACCTAGACTGCTTTAGTGTACTTTTGTGTAGGCTATTGTACATACAGTACGCAAAAATGTTTTATGTAAAAGTTACAGTAATTCACCAAAGGGATTTTTTCATGTTCCAAAGGTTGTAGTATGTTCCTACTGACCAGACTGACATACTACAGGTGGCATTTTGACAATAACTCCCTTACTGTACATACTGAAGGGTTGGGGTCAGAATCCCCTGTCTCTTCAATTTAATTATATATATCCTTTTTATATATATCCTTTTGAATGATTACTTTATTCTTATTAAAAATTCAACAATCAAGTATGTATCCTAATCATTTCTGTATTCATTTTCTTTTAGGTGCATTCCAGTGTGTGCCCTTGTGTTGTGTTCACATGCAAGGGGCCTTTTGATGATAATTGTCTTGGGATTCAGAGAGTGGCGAGAGAGACTCTGTACTCATGTATTGCATATATATATATATATATATATATATATTGTAAGTAAATCAAAACCAAATAATTTACAAGCTTTTAACTTAATGAGGTGCAATGGCAAGGTATCTAACACCAGAGACGTCCTTGGTGAATCTGCCTCTGGCTGGACATTCCTTTACAGTCCTTTTTAAAGTCCATCAACTTTTGACATGTTCAGAAATCCCTCCTGGAAACTCCCTCTGCATACATTCAGTCTTTTACAGCCAATTGGTCAAACACAAAATCTTGAACTGTCATTATTTCTGGAAGACCCCTTAGGACTTTTGCATATAAAACTGTTTGTCCTCTTTTTCTGGACCTTTCCATCATCGCTGTATCTTCTGTATCTCGTCTGCAACACATAGACGGTAATGATGGCATTTTTCTCCTTTCTTTTGCAAAGCTCTTTCTAATATATTTTCAACTCCTCTCTACTCTGCCACCATCATCTGCTTAATAAATGCTTACAACATTCAGTGTGGTATGTTTTTCTTTATAAACCATTTTCATAATAAGAATATTTATAAAACAATTTACAGTATTTTCCTTAATAAACCAGCTTCATAATAAAAATCTTTATAAAACAAGTTGAGGTGTTTTTCTTAATAAACTATTTTCTCAATATATGGTTACAATGATTATTAATACAAGTGTTTTACAGTAAACACATTCTTAATAAATTGTTTAACAACTACTTATGGTACCTTTCATTATAAAACCACTTTTTATTAGTTACAATTGTGGTTTACTATGACCCAGAAATACTTCATATACCAAAAGCCATGATTAGAATAGAATAATTGCATATTTCACAACAATATCCACATATCTGCATCTATATATCTGTCTTAGTTGACTTGTATAAGTTTGAGGGTCAATTTATACATAATTTCACCTTATTTTCATTAAGTGAACATCTCATGTGTATTTCTTTAGGGAGTGGAGTAAAGGGGCATATTATCTTTCCTGCTTTCCTGGAGTGAAATGTTTTATCAGCCTGTTAAGGTGGACTGATCTTCTGATAATTAGCTCAGGCCTTCTTCAGCCTCGAAGAGAACTGTTGTTTGTCAGTGTTCTGTGTGTGTGCGTTTGATATTCTTTGCAGGTTCTGAACTTTGTGATATAGCCTAAAACATTCTCGGACCCTGGAAGAAGGTCACCACCACGGACTTAAATCTCGGAAATGGACGACAAATATTCTGATTAACGGCGATATACCCACTTATCTATCAAAAATGTATTATTGTTTAGACTTTATGTTGTCTTAGCCAATCAGAAGTAAACGATTATGTATGTAATGCATGTCGTTGTAAAAGGTATACTTGTGTGAGATTTGTTTGTAAGGTAGAGTTGGCTTGCGACCTCCTCGTGACTTTGACGCTGGCTTTACCTATTTAACTGCAACATTTTCTTCAGTAAAATTTTACTTATTTGATTGAATTTCACGACTCCTGGTCTTCTTTCATCATATTATTATCTGGTCCTGGGTCTTACAACTGTACCCCCCAAACAGTACAATTTTCAAATAATTTTTTCCTGTTCCAATGGCTGTAGTGCTTTCCTAGTGATCAGACTGACTTACTACAGGTGAAATTTTGACACTAACTCCCTTACTGTACAATTATCACATATATTTATGTAATAAACATTATTACATGTGTTTATTACATATGTTTATGTAATAAACTGTAATTCCCCTATAGTGTTTTTTTATATTTATATTCAAATGGTTGTAGTGCTTTCCTAGTGATTAGACTGACTTACTACAGGTGAAATTTTGACACTAGCTCCCTTACTGTACGTACAATAAACTAATAAGTTCAAAAAAACATTACTGTAATTCCCCTAAAGTATTTTTTCCTGTTCCAAAGGCTGTAGTGCTTTCCTAGTGATCAGACTGACTTACTACAGGTGAAATTTTGACAATAACTCCCTTACTGTACGTACAATAAACTAATAAGTTCAAAAAACATTACTGTAATTCCCCTAAAGTATTTTTTCCTGTTCCAATGGCTGTAGTGCTTTCCTAGTGATCAGACTGACTTACTACAGGTGAAATTTTGACAATAACTCCCTTACTGTACGTACAATAAACTAATAAGTTCAAGAAAACATTACTGTAATTCCCCTAAAGTATTTTTTCCTGTTCCAATGGCTGTAGTGCTTTCCTAGTGACCATACTGACTTACTACAGGTGACATTTTGACAATAACTCCCTTACTGTACATACAATAAACTAATAAGTTCAAGAAAACATTACTGTAATTCCCCTAAAGTATTTTTTCCTGTTCCAATGGTTGTAGTGCTTTGCTAGTGACCAGACTGACTTACTACAGGTGAAATTTTGACAATAACTCCCTTACTGTACAATTATCACATATATTTATGTAATAAACATTATTACATGTGTTTATTACATATGTTTATGTAATAAACTGTAATTCCCCTATAGTGTTTTTTTATATTTATATTCCAATGGTTGTAGTGCTTTCCTAGTGATCAGACTGACTTACTACATGTTGAATACTGCCAATACCTACCTTACTGTAAGTATATTACAATCATATTATTCTGAAGAAATTATTCTATTTTCACCTTTTTTCATGTTCCAGAGGTTATAGCATGTTCCTAGTGATCACTCTACTCAATTAACTTTGATCAATGTATTAGGTAAAAGTATGTATTATAACTGCTGTTCCTTGTACAACACATTTCTTTCATTGATTAAAGAAATTCAGATACTTTACATTTATCATATTTTCAACGTTATAAATAAGCAACACCCTTATTGTAATGATTCAAGTTAAGTTTTTGTTATGAAGTCCTGAAGAAGTGGATTCTGGAATACAGGATAATGTATGGAATTCAGAACCATGGACAGCGCCGTTTCCAGCGTGCGAAAAACATGTGTTGTGCCAAATTTCAACCCCGCCAAATTATTACCCTCTATTGGTACGTTTAGGATTAGTTATGGGGAGTGGTTAGGGTTAGGATTAGGCAATCAGGTACTGACTTCAACGAGGGGGGTAATAATTTGGCAAGGGGTCGAAATTCGGCACAACACCGGAAAGGACACGCGCACACACTCATCTTATGTTCAAAATGCATTTCTATAATCACAATTCAGTCACTGCAAAGATTGAAAATAAAAAAAAAACATCTTACCTTAAGTTAGAATAGAGTATTATGCCTTGGTTTGACTTCGATGTGAACCCAAAGTGTGTGAGTGATACACTCTGGTTTAGCTATCGCTTGCTTGCTAGACATTTTTAGTATGACTTCTCAGTTTCTTCTGTTTGGCACACATGGTTAACTGGCATACGTGCACAGGACTGGTTGGCTCCGCTTGACCAAAAATAGAACATTTGTGAAAAAATGTTTTAAATTCTGAATACTGGACATGGTGAGGACAATTGTCCAACTGGACAATTTAGTGACAATAACATTTTATTTAGAAATATTTATATTTTGCTTTTGATGCTTTCAGAGGGTCTCACCCAGCTAACACAAATACGTGACTGTTACATAACTGCAACATTTATAATAATATGGGAGGACATTAAGTGGTCTAATTTAAGTTGTCCTCATTGGCCCAAAACTGTTTTAGGGACTTTTTCAACGACATATGAACGATACAGACTCAAAAATTTGTGCATTTACTATAGAACAAAGCACAAACAGCAAAAACAGTATGCAAACAGGTTATACATTTAAATGAACAAGGTTTTTCCCAAAAGCACAAAGAACAGTTCAGTGTTTTCCAATTTAACATTTAAATACACAAAGCAATTAGCAATGAAAGATAGAATCTATAAGCAGACAGTTTTGTTTAAAAATCGCTCATATATTTTTCTAAACATTGTCACAAAGTTATGTTGTGGCAAGTGCATTATTTAACTTTAAAAAATGTTTATAACTTCATGACATGTATCACTATAATCTAGAAAACCTTAGTTTGAAATCATTACTTTTTACATTTAATAATACATATTATTTTGTTTTTCTTCTTCTGAAGTCGTGATTACGATAATTTGTTTTTTAAACTAGGAAACTAGGCCTATTTATGATTATTGCTGAAGGCAGCATTAAACCCCCAAAATGTCAGGTGGTGGTGCAACTGTCTGAACAAATGAACAGACTAAGAAAACAATTTAACATGGTGTCTTAATAATTAAAAATGTAAAACAGTGCCATCATTTTAGGTTTGAAGCCTTTCATGTTATTGTTTTTTTTAATAAATATCAGTAGTTTTAAAGCTATTGAGGTAATTGAGAAACTTTTGTCCAACAATTTGTATATTCTCAAATATTATTATGAATTTACAAGGTAATAACAGTAAACATGATAATGCATCATCCAGAGGAGCCTAACTGATCTCTTTGGCAGAGTGAAAAAGTTTGTAGAGCTCTCTCAAATACTGATAAAAAATGCTAATTTCAAGTATGGGTAGGTTGGTGGTACACTTTCCATGTCAGGTGGTACAACATCATATTTTTGTTGTACCACCTGACATAAAAACTGAAATTAGTTTAAACACTTTAAAATATCATTTAACATCTGAAAATTGTTCAAACACATTGTCTTCAAGAGTGTTGATGTCATTAGAAGTCTTACCAAGTGAGGCTGGATCCGAACTGGAGCTGCTGTAATCTCTAGTAAAATATGCTGAGCATCCTGAGATACAAACAACGAGACAACAGGAGAAAGATTAGCATTGCTGCTGGTCATATTATTTCAGGCAAAAGATGGTCATTTGCACTTTTTACTATTTCATCACATAGTACAAAATTATGATATGTGTTAATTGAATGCTTAGCTAAAGAGATGTGTCTTTAATCTAGATTTAAATTAGGATAGTGTTTCTGGGCCCCCAAACATTATCAGGGAGGTTATTCTAGAGTTATTCCCTTACATTCTATAGGAAATCATCTGATTTTAATGAGAAAACATGGCCCAATGAGTCGTCATTTTAATTTAGTGCATTTTTATGTCTATGCACAAAAAAGGGGCTGACATTGAAGTGTTTTTTAAGGTTAGCACTGTTATGGGGTTAACAGCTGTCAGATCCAGGACCAGATATGATGAAAGAAGACCAGGAGTCGTGAAATTCAATGAAATAAGTAAAATTTTACTGAAGAATAGTTTGCAGTTAAATTGGTAGAGCCAGCGTCAAAGTCACGAGGAGGTCGCAAGCCAACTCTACCTTACAAACAAATCTCACACAAGTATACCTTTTACAAGGACATGCATTACATAATCGTTTACTTCTGATTGGCTAAGACAACATAAAATCTAAACAATTATACATTTATACTTTATTCTTTAGAGACATACACATGAAAGAAGTAAGATTTTGTGAACTAGATCATGTAAATCACATAGAGGTTGACCCCTGTAACCTTTACTTGGTCAAGAAAAATCAGACACCATAATGCACTTAAAAATATAATGGTAGAAATGATGACAACAAAATATGATTAAAACAATATATGAATCACTCTTTGAATATAGTAATGATTATATTGTTGAATATAGTAATGATTATATAACTTGATTCACACTTGTTATAGGAATAATGTAAAAACTCAAAACGATATATAGATATAGTGAAGAGACAAGGGATTCTGACCCCAACCCTTCAGCACAAAATATAATTAATAATATGAAACTAAGATTAACTCAGTAAACTACATGCATGCATGAACTAAATAATTTTGATCACACATAGTATTTACATTACAACAGTACATCATCAGACATGCTAATTTACATGGATTCAAAACACACCATAATTCTTCAGACAACAAAGCAAAAGCATTTTTTTTGTGAGACATCTCTTACATTTAAGCAAGCTAACATAAACCCTTCTTCTTAACTCTTACAACGGTTATCTCGTACCACAGATAACATCTGCTCTTATCCTTCTAATCATTACCTTGTCACCCTAGGTAATTAAGTTTAAATGTCATCTTCACTGCCACTTTGACTGGAATCATATGTGTCACATACATGCAAATCATGATGACGCGTTTGGTGTTGAAACGTAGATGACACAGCATTTCTAATCAATTTCATTACACATGGCCACAAACACAAGATCAACAAGAACGAGCAAACTATACAAATTACCATCATCATCGCATTTGTCACATTACTAAAAATACCTTTAAACCATCCCCATCCAAAAGAGAATGAATTAGTTTCCCGATCTGTCAGAGTCTTTGACATGAAGGTCAAATTATGTATCCCTTCTTCAATGACATGGCCTTTTGCATCATTATCTGGAATGTATGTGCAGCACGTTTCTCCCACTATCACACAAACTCCACCTTGTGATGCCGTAAGTTGGTCTAAAACTAAACGATTCTGCAGAACCGTGAGTCTTAGTCCTCTCAGCTCCTCCTTGATGCCTTCCATCATAATATTTGTCGTGTCAATGAAAGAAATCAGTTCATACCTGGTTACCTGTACCTCTTCCATTACTGATGCAACACCTATTCCAGGCACAAAAACAGCCAGCAATTTCTCAGCTATGTTCCAGATGTGATGATTTCTTGGCACTGGGCTGTCTTGCACAATGTTAAGCAGTCCCCTTTTCTTTCGTTTCATAACTTCATGTGGTTGGTGCTGTATGACCATTGCTCCTCCGTGCAGTTGAACTAGAGCACATGTTCCTGTCCAGTTTATAGGCAGAGACACATAGATTGCATACCCACACTGCCAGTATACATTTTCTAGTACTCCTGTGCCCGCTTCATCTGGTACATGCACAGTTGCACAAGCAGCCTTACATGCATCACAGGCTATGGCTTTGTGTGATGTCAAGTATTTGAAAGCCATTATAGCTTGTGTCGAACTCCCAGCGGCAAAATTAGGTTCAAATAAGCATCTATAACAACGTCGTTGTGTGATAGGATTAGTGTCGTTCTCTTTGTAGATTACGTTGCATTTACTCTTTGGTGTTTCCCCTAAAGCATAAGTTCCTGAAACTCTGCTGTAACATGTGAGATTAGTTGGTATGTTCCGAACAGTTGCTGCCTTGCCAAACACTCTTTTGTCACCTTCATTGTTGTCCATTCCTTGTTGTTTAAAAAGAGGATAGTATTGTCGTTATATAAAGTTGCTGACACAGCCACTGTAGCCATGAAGGTTGATGTGTTGTGATCTTGGTGTGGCCACAGGTCCGGCTCCAGCGGTACTGTGCGCGAACTGTGTGCACACGTAGCAGTTCGGAAACCCACTTTTCTTTGCTGTATGGTTGGTTAGTCTCCACCACAGGTTCGTAGCATATGGATGAGGAGGGCTGGGATGGTCCATCCAGGACTCAGATAAGCTTGCTAAAAATCTTCTGCTGTTTCTCGTACTCGTCTCGGTCGCAAAGTATGGTTAACTGAAGCAGTACCATTCATCATCATCCTCACAGGCTCAGGATCAATGCCTTTTTTGGAGTGAGCAGTAAAACAATCAATAATGACAGAACAACCAGTACGCAAGTCGTAGCTTTCAGATCGCAGTGTCCAAGAAGTGTCATTGGATGCCATGGTCGTCGGTGTTGGTCCATATTGCTCCCAGTGGCCTTAATTGATCTGGGTCGTTCAAGTCCAGCCCGTGTCACTGCGTGTTCAGCTCACAATACACTGGCTGTGTGTGCCTGTCTTTCCCAGAAATAACGACTTTCATTACCCCCAAAGAAAGTATGAATAACAATGGAAAGTTACCACAGGCCTCGATGAGAACTTTGTTTTATCTTATCACAAGTGGCGATAGGGTAAAAATGTTGTCCATCCCCAAACTTTCCCATAAGAATGTTTGTAATCATCTGCTGGTCAGATGAAGTCAGAAACAATGACTCTGTGAGACAGAGCGAAGGACAGATGTTTAGTGAGACAGTATTGATATATAGGGATGTGGACGGCATAGTCAGACTTTGACACTATCTCTCACACTGTAGAATGGGGAGGCCTAAAAAAGGCACAAAACCTGTAAAATCAGATCTATGGTCACAGGCTGGAGGGATTGATTTTATGATAAAGACGCTGCAGAAAGCTGATATTTTGAATAGAAACACAGAATATTCCTCACAGATATGGTCCCAACTTGCCATAGATTTACTTAATGAAGACACACAGAAAAATCAGCCATTGGTTATGGGTCGTCTGGAATCACAACCGCAGAGGCCTGAGAGAACAAGTACATCTGGCTGCAGAACATCACACCAATGGGACTGAAGAAATCCAACCCGCAGATCAAGGTAAAATAATTAAATCACAATACTAAAATAAATAAGAAGCTTTTACAGTGTGCTTATTTATTTAAAAAATGTATATTATTTGTTTAAGATAACAAAAGTATTACAAGTTTTTATTCGCTTTGGTACTATTTTCACAAGATGTACATTTTCCAAACTCTTAGTGCTAATATCACAACAGATCATCAAAAGTGCATTTTTAAAATCAATTTCATCATGTTTTCAATTGTGTTAGTACAATTCACAAAATCACAAAGTATCCTTTTCACAACACAAAATAAGTGTTTCATCTACATTATTGTTTCATTCACAGTAACTGCCTTTCATATAGCTCTTACTATCAAACTTTTGATTTGCATCTCTTTTTGTTCAGTTTAATACATTTGTCTATTATTTAATCCAACTGATCTTAATGGTTAATCAATTAATCATTTGGTAAACCTATAGATTTTCATTTCAGAAATATACAGTATATGGATTTTGAGAACTACAGAAATAAAATGTGTGTTTGTATGAACATTTACGTAAATTACGTGTAACCACACATGAGGAATACTCGTTATTGCTAATTGATTTCACATAGTGGTAACCACAATTGGCCACTATATACATAAAAGTGGGGGTGTAAACAGGGGCGTAGCACCAAATTTTGGGCCCTGGGTACAAACCATCTTGCTGGGCCCCTGTACCAAATATGTATGTATAGAAAACTGACTTCTAAGGGGCCCCCTGCCTCGGGCCCTGGGTACTCGGTACCCTTTACCCCCCAGTCCGACGCCCCTGGGTGTAAACACTGGCATTTTCTTTCAACATGGAGCAGGATAGACAGCAAGGAATAGGAAGAGCTCGTGGACAAGGGATCCGTTAGAGAGGTCAGAGAGGTCAGAGAGGTGGGCATGGGGCCCGTCAAAGGGTTGGTCATCAGAGAGAGGGAGGCAGAACTGTTGTGTCTAATGAAGTCCGGGCCATCATCGTTGATCATGTGGTGAACCGAGGCCTTACTTTGGCAGAGGCTGCCAGATTAGTTGATCCAAATCTAAAAAGATCAACTGTCAATTCTATCATCCGAACTTTTCACCAAGAAAACCGGTAAGTGTGGAGGATGTATACTATATTACATTTACAGTAAATTGTAATGCATGTAAATTAATCAGACATGTTACAGTATTGGTACAGTATGATTTATTGACAGTATACTCTTTTATGCTTAGAATTGACAGAAAACCCCATAGTGGTGGCCGTGTGCTGACCGACCAGCAAGAGAGGGCAGTGGTGGAAATGGTGAGGGCCAGAAATGATATACGGCTGTCAGAAATAAAGCAGGCAATTGAGGAAAACAATGACACCTTTGCCAATGTGGCATCCATCAGCCTACCAACAGTAGGCCACCTTTTAAAGAGGCACCA
The DNA here is from genome assembly GCF_025860055.1 of Xyrauchen texanus. Lineage (NCBI taxonomy): Eukaryota > Metazoa > Chordata > Actinopteri > Cypriniformes > Catostomidae > Xyrauchen > Xyrauchen texanus. The sequence goes on along the minus strand of NC_068306.1, from coordinate 3,934,787 downwards.
GGTATCAATGAAACAAAGTTACCTGGTGCCTTTGGAGAGAAACAATGACCGGGTGAAACAACTAAGGGCTGAGTATGTTAAGGTACAGCACTATACAATGTATTACTGTTACTATTTGATGCATCACTTACATCATATGTATATTGGAACAACACTGTAAAAAGAACTAACCAAAATATATTTTTTAGAGGGTTATGGTGCTTGACGCTGATGTGAACCATCACAAGTAAATTTTTGTTGATGAAGCGGGCTTTAACCTGGCCAAAACTCGTCGCCGTGGATCGGAACATCAGTGGCCAACGGGCCACTGTCCAAGTGCCTAGACAACGTGGAGGAAACATCTCCATGTGCGCAGCTATCTCTGAAGATGGTGTCGTAGGACCTAGGCCATTACTTGGTTCCTATAATGCTGCACATCTTATTGAGTTTCTCAATGAAATTGAGCCGGGCTGTCAAGGTGAAGGGGTCACCTATGTAATTGTCTGGGACAATGTGAGGTTCCACCACGCAGAGGTAGTTCAAGCATGGTTTCAGGTCCATCCCCGATTCATGACCCTCTACCTGCCTCCATACTCTCCTTTCCTCAACCCTTTTTTCAGCATGGAGGTGGAAGGTCTATGATCGCCAACCCCTTGAGCGTGCCACCCTCCTTCAGGCCATGGATGATGCATGTGATGACATCAGTGTAGACCAATGTCAAGCATGGATTCGTCACACCAAAAGGTTTTTCCCAAGGTGCATGAACAATGATAACATTGACACTAGGACGAGAATCTATGGCCAAATGCTCAAGACAGGCTTGATCCAAATTAATGTAATGTGTGCATTAAATGTTATGTTTTGTTCTCATTTAGTTACATTTCATTATAGAAAGTATACCTATGTTACAATTATATCTGAAAAATAAAAACTACAGTAATTGGCCCAAATGATTGTAGAGGATGTCTTCATTGATCCTTCACTTGATTACACATATGATGGATATTTTGGAAATTATAGATTATGTAAATGTTGGGTAATGTAAGTGTATTGCCTAATGTGAAAACTGTGTAATCTGTCTTTTATAGTACTGTAGCATATTAATTTCAGCACTTCTAAGGCCGATTTGAAACATGTATCTTGCATTCTTTGCTTTTGGATGAACTGATTGTTAAAAGTACTAAGTTGAAAGAAGATCATACTGTTGTGTTTCTGTGATTAAACCAAATGTTCTCATTACATATTACAATAATCTTGCTTTTGAAACAATGATTATGTGGACTGAAAAATGTATAACTGTAATGAAAGCATGGGATCATGTTTTCAAAGAATGACTAGCTGTGTTACAAGTGTGATCAGTTTGGATTTTTGTACTAAGAGTTTTGAAAATGTACACCTTGTGAAAATAGTACCAAAGCTGAACAAAAAACTGTAATTAAATATAGAATTACTTATTTTAATATAGGGATATTTTCTGTTTAATTTTTGTGTTACTTTAAATAAAAGTGTGGTTATTTTATATTATTGCTTTTAATTTAAAAGTATAATAATAATAATAATAATAATACAATTCAAAAAATAATTGAAAATAAGTAATTAATAACTATATATATATGTATGTTTTTTTGGTTGTTTGTTTTTTAAGGACCAACATTTTTATTTCGGTGCATATTCATTCCTAATATTTTCTTTATTCATAATAAATAAAATATTTTTTCAGTCATTTTCCATTTATAAATGAAATGATTGGTAAAATTTGCACATAACAAAACATTTATTGTATTGGAAAAATGTATTAATTGATTCAAGTGATCTACCACAGATACAGAAGTGGCAGATGTGGAAACCCAGTTTGACACAGAGATTTTGAAAAGAGAGACAGACTTCGACTCACAACCTATTTACCAAGAGCCAGATACTGACTCGGAGGGTCTAGAGAGTACACCTGAGCCCACAAAGGTACAGGAAGGAGAGCCTGGAGTAAATGTTCAGAGACAATGTCCAGAGGTACCAAAACAATTTGTTATCTCTATGAAAAGAAAAATGTGGAATGGGATCAAGCCACGAATATGGTCCTCAAAATTAAGACCACCTTGGACAGACGATGTGTATGACAGCTTTAAAGAACAAAATCCATGTTGTACTCTCTCATTTAAATATCAACATGTCAAGACTCCCTGGAGCAGAAAAAAAACCTTCCATATTTACATATAAAGGCAGTGTGCACATTTTCAACTTGCCCAGCCAAATACACTTTCACAATGCAAAATAATCCTGCTGCACTGGGAAAATGTGATGTGAAAATGTTAGTCCAACAAACTGGAGATATACACCACAAACTTTCAGAGAAAAAGGCTAGGCCAGCAACCAAACTAAAAAGAGGGAAAATAGCAAAGGCCCTAACGCATGGACCCAGTCAGTATTTTTACAGCGACTCCAATCAACACCAAACGAGCAGCTCCTGGCTGGGAACATGACGGAATCTCTCAATAAAAAAGTGTTGAAAGTTATAGGCTCAGAAATGAGGAAAAAGGAGTCCATTCACTCCAATGTCATGATGGAAATATACTTAATGCAGACATTGTTCAAGGAATGTGACACAAAATACTTCAAGGTACCAGGCTACGTACAGCTTTTCAGTATGAATCCGTTCATTGTTCATTCGTACACCGAGCTTGGCATCAGCATTCTTGTGCATCATTTGCGAAGTAAGTCTCCCGTGTCCCTCTATCTTGATGCCACTGGAGGAGTTGTGTCAAAAATACCGGAACAGCCGAAGCGTGTGCTGTACTATGCACTCGTTCTTCCAGGGAACGCTAGAGATGCTCCACCTCTTCCCATCTGTGACATGCTCTCCAACAATCACTCAATACCACCAATCACATTTTGGCTCATGCAATTTACATTGCATTTGTCACAATACACACAAATAAATGTTCACCAGGTCGAGACTGATTACAGCTGGGCTTTAATACAAAGTGTAATGCTTGCTTTCAACAAAGAGCACATCAGCTCTTACCTCGACAGAGCATACAAGTTCTGCATTGGGAAAACATCATGGGATGAAATGAAGTCATATACTGTCTTGCACATTTGCTCTGCACACATTTTGAAAGCTGTCAGACAGGCAATCTCTAGGCAAACAGATGACAAAGGACTGAGAGACTTTGCCACCTATGCTTTCGCAAGACTCCAAAATGCCAACAACATGACTGAATCAAGAATTGTGTTCCGTGCATTTTGTGGCCTGCTCACAACCCCACAAAACACAAACCTTGTCAAAGAAAGTCTGTGTGTTTTGGAGAGTGTCATTTCAAGATCCAAAGAGAATACACTGGAAGAAACTTCCCAATCTGAAGACTGGGAAATGTGTGAAAGTGAAGAGAGAAGACATGCAATGACCATCATTGGCAGATCACCATTCACTGCTTTCTTCCAGCAGATCATGAAAGAGGTGAAGGAAGAAGAGGAAGGTGATGAGACATGTTTGGCCAAAGAGGACAACCCATACTTTTGTCCGGGCATCCTCACTGTCCTCTTTGATACCTACCTTGCCATTTTTCCTCTTTGGAGTGGCTTGCTGTTGGGAGACCTGACTACCAGTAGGTATGAATCTTGTGAACAGGATTTGGTGACAACATTGACACTACCAAAAACAAGAGATACCAATTGTCACATAGAAAGGTGGTTTGGAATTGTCAAACATTCCATAATGCATAAACAACAAAATGTCAAACCAGGAATCTTCATAAGAAAAATGCATCAGTCTCTGCAAACAAGATATACAGAGCACATCATTCTACATAACCTTCCTCAAAATCTGTTGCTCCAGCCTGAGCCACCTCTGAACCTTGATCAGTGTAAAGAAACTTGGATGAAGAAGAAGAAAGAACGTTTCCCAAACACCAAATCCAAATTCTTTTCTGTTCCTCAGAGAATGCCTGTTCCACAAAAAAAGAAAAGAAGGATCCACAAAGATAAGCCAAAAAGTCACAAAGAGTCAAGTCCTGAGCCAATCCAGCTTTATGCAGAGGCACTCCCTGTAGAGGAAGAGGTAATTAAGTTAGTACAAGAAATGAAACTATTTATTGCATATATTCAGCTAACTTATTATTGACTATATGAAGTGTGTAACATTCACAGATTGACATGTTATGGACAAAACCGCACAATGAACTGGTTGTAGCCATTGTGAAGTCTGAAGATCAGAATCTGGAGTTCCTGTTACATCACAAGGAGTTCCTAACACTGAAGCCGCATGACTGGTTATTTGGAGAGGTACACATATCATAACAAAAATATCTAGTAAATACAAAATTGTACTATATATACATTTATAAACTATAAAAAATGTTGTACCTAAGAAAAAGTAAATGCCAGATACTACATGTTTTTTCTCAATGTACGTACTAATTGAAATAAATTGAATAATTGCAATAATTTATCTTTTTTTTCCCCAGACGATCGAGTGCTATTTAAGAGCTGTACTTAATGCAAAGGGTGCAAATATCTACCAGCTAAGCCATTACACCACAGGTGTCATTTTAAATGGCCCAGAAGACCAGGTCATACGACAAGGTTTGAAAAAAGTGAGTGCAACTACTTATGATTCTGCATTTTTATATGTCCATGTATTTTACAGTACACAAATACGTTTATTTACATTTCTGATATATAGGTCAACTTTGAGCAATATGATGGGGTCATCTCTGTTGTAAATATCAGACACATGCACTGGAGGTTTGTGGTAAGTAAAAATATATTATAAGTAAAAAATACAATTATTGTGTTGTATGACTATTACAGATAAACATTGATACACCCATACATAAATGTTTGACCTTTTCACAGACATTTAATTGAATGACTAATTATTATTCTTTTTTATATATTTAGTATCTACATGCTACAAATAACACCATTTTCATACTTGACCCTCAACGCGGTAGTGATGAAATGAAACTTGCCACACAAGCATGCAAAAAATTTGTGTATGTTATGTTGTATAAAAAATCTGTAACCTTTTTCGATCTACAACACTAATATTGGAATATTACCATATGGATGTTGCTGAAGACCACCACAACCCCACACACTGTATTTTTCCTACAACAGGGAATATTTCAGGAAGAGAGGAAACCAGCATGGAAGAAAAGACTGGGTGGACACTATGTGGAAGCCTGGGACAATACACCATTCGTTCCAGGAGGATGCTTTCAGCTGTGGTGTCTTTGTGATGCAGGTAAATGGAGGGAAAACTACTTTACATAAACACTGTTCTCACATTTTCCCATATGAGACTAGTAATGTTCTCCGCTCTCCTTCTAGATGGCCAAGCAGGTGGTGGAACACTTTCCAAAAATTCCTGAGAGCATCAACATAATACCCAGCAAAGAGGAGATGTGCCACATCAGGAAAAATGTTGCCAAAACTATTTTGCAGGCATCAGGTATTGGCAAACTATTTAAAAGAACAGTTTATTTCCAGAGACAGAGTGATGGAGTATAATTATCTACATTATCATAATTGCAGTGTCGAGAGATGAGTATTGCTCTGCATGTGGACAAAAAGACACTAAGGACCAAACAGAGGAGCTCTGCACCTGGGTATTCTTTATGTCATTATTGCCTATTTGTTGAAAGTGAAAAGAAATTGAAGAGAAAATGAGTTTTCACAAATACATTTCATAATTACAACAGTTTCTGAATAAATCTAACAATGTCCTATTTTTCTTCCAGGTTCAATGTGAATTATGCCAGAGGTGGTTTCATGTCCAGTGCCTCGAAATTAATCTGCCACCAAAAGAGGAACCATGGATTTGTGGTTTGTGTTTGTAAGCTATTCAGTTAGAGGAGCTCATGCTAAAAGTGTGTTTAAATTGTAAAAAATATGTATGTATTTGATGAAGCAGAAAAAATACATACGTATATATACACTCACCTAAAGGATTATTAGGAACACATACTAATACTGTGTTTGACCCCTTTCGCCTTCAGAACTGCCTTAATTCTACGTGGCATTGATTCAACAAGGTGCTGAAAGCATTCTTTAGAAATGTTGGCCCATATTGATAGGATAGCATCTTGCAGTTGATGGAGATTTGTGGGATGCACATCCAGGGCACGAAGCTCCTGTTCCACCACATCCCAAAGATGCTCTATTGGGTTGAGATCTGGTGACTGTGGGGGCCATTTTAGTACAGTGAACTCATTGTCATGTTCAAGAAACCAATTTGAAATGATTCGAGCTTTGTGACATGGTGCATTATCCTGCTGGAAGTAGCCATCAGAGGATGGGTACATGGTGGCCATAAAGGGATGGACATGGTCAGAAACAATGCTCAGGTAGGCCGTGGCATTTAAACGATGCCCAATTGGCACTAAGGGGCCTAAATGCCAAGAAAACATCCCCCACACCATTACACCACCACCACCAGCCTGCACAGTGGTAACAAGGCATGATGGATCCATGTTCTCATTCTGTTTACGCCAAATTCTGACTCTACCATCTGAATGTCTCAACAGAAATCGAGACTCATCAGACCAGGCAACATTTTTCCAGTCTTCAACTGTCCAATTTTGGTGAGCTCTTGCAAATTGTAGCCTCTTTTTCCTATTTGTAGTGGAGATGAGTGGTACCCGGTGGGGTCTTCTGCTGTTGTAGCCCATCCGCCTCAAGGTTGTGCGTGTTGTGGCTTCACAAATGCTTTGCTGCATACCTCGGTTGTAACGAGTGGTTATTTCAGGCAAAGTTGCTCTTCTATCAGCTTGAATCAGTCGCCCATTCTCCTCTGACCTCTAGCATCAACAAGGCATTTTCAGCCCACAGGACTGCCGCATACTGGATGTTTTTCCCTTTTCACACCATTCTTTGTAAACCCTAGAAATGGTTGTGCGTGAAAATCCCAGTAACTGAGCAGATTGTGAAATACTCAGACCGGCCCGTCTGGCACCAACAATCATGCCACGCTCAAAATTGCTTAAATCACCTTTCTTTCCCATTCTGACATTCAGTTTGGAGTTCAGGAGATTGTCTTGACCAGGACCACACCCCTAAATGCATTGAAGCAACTGCCATGTGATTGGTTGATTAGATCATTGCATTAATGAGAAATTGAACAGGTGTTCCTAATAATCCTTTAGGTGAGTGTATTTTCTTGCTTATGTTTTATCAATTTTGCTTATGCTTTATCATTTAATCATTTGTATATTTAATATCATTTAACCAAATCTAATCAATCATATTGTAAGAAACATTAGTATTAGGTTGATGTGTTTCTCATTAGTATCATTTAGATGTGTTTACCATTATTATCATTTGAAATGTATTCTTGCTGCTTTTCTTTTATTAATTTGTATGCCTCAAATGTAGCTGACTGATTTAGAAGTCTGTAAGTGTCCATAGACAGACCACAAATGCTTGAATGTCTCAGAATAAAGTGACAAATGAATGTTCTCTTAGCTAAACATCTTGCAGAAGGGACATGTTGTGCAGTTCTGTATTGTGTATTGTATTAAATGAACATAAAATAAACAACTTTCTGACTGACACTTTTAGGGTACCAGACAATGTGTGTATGCCTCACCCCACTTGTCCTGGCAAATTATCTCCGCCCCATAATTCCCTTTATAAAACAGACAATATAATTTTCCTTCAATGACTTAATAACAACAAAATATCTCAACATTGCTGATTCCAGATTCATTTCTGGAAGCCGGGCTAAATTAGCAAGCACTGTTACTGCATTCAGATATCAGATACAGACATTAAAGAATACATGAAAAGAACATTTCAGTAATTACACTGGTAACTTCTATAACAAAGTAAAATCTCACAAGCCTAGAGAAGTCATTCAACTCATGTGATATTTAGAAAGAAAAATATTGATGAATACCTTGATAAGTCACTTATTACATTTACATTGAAGCAGCAGTTTATTCCAAAATCCACACCCTCCACACAGAAAATAAACATCATGTTTGCTGTCATGTTTTCTGAGTACTTGTCAATAATCTGATGGATTCAGTACCACGGACAGTAATATTTCTGCAGGACTGTAAACATTATAGTATATTTGCAATATTCTAGTATGTTTTTATATATAAAAATACTTATATGAGTTTCCAGGCCTTTGTGTGAGCCAGGAGAGAGCATATGAGGTTACTAAAAGTGTTGATACTGCAGAGAACACAAAGAATGGTATATAACCTTGAAAAACAAGTGTATTTCTTCAAAAACAAAAAGTGTTTCTGTTAATCAATAGTACACTGATGAGAATCCTTGGTGTGCTGGCATGTATCTTTTCAAAGATACTTTTAATCAGTTATTATATGAATGGTGTCTTGTTTTAATAAGCTAAATGTATTATAATTTGGCAACTGGTGTTTTCTTTCAAATAATAATGTGTTTGAACAAACAAGGCTGCCCATTGAGGGAATGTGCTGAAAATGCAGGAAAAAGATAAAAAGTATTTGATGGAGACATGGCTGTTTACGCAGATGTTTCTAGGAGTTGATGTACTCTGTCCATGAACTGTAACATGAGGTCAAGTTATGAGAGGCTACCAAAGATGCATGTTTCTTTTTCTTTTTAATAGATAGACGAGGGATCTCCCACCAATATTTAATTAACAAAGGACGTAGAACATATTGGTGGGAAAGAGACAAGACAGTGACCTCATGGGTCAGAGACAGTGGGTAACAAGATAACAAAAAGGTATATAAACTGAGAACTTAGAATAATGAGTCAGAACGGACAGCTGGCCGGTCTCATGTTTGTTGGTGTTCAATAAACTACAACTTTGGCATCTGGAACTCAAGACTCCGAGAGTTTTCTTACAACTTAGAGAGATTCATTGTGATATTCCACGACAACATCAATCAATGTACATGAATTGTGTTATTGTTAAAGTTTCATGTTAAACACAGATGTCATACAACAGGAAAACATAAAATAGAGTTTAGCCATTTTTTTTATTCAACACCTGGAGAACACTGTTACACAGTCTTTATCACAGATAAAAACAGAAAAACAGAGGTGAATAAAACAGCAAGACATGGGCTGTAGTATGTTCTGTAGGGTCCAGACAAGATGATCCAACTTGCTTTGTAGCAGTCGTCTCAATGCTTTTCAAAACCTTTTTAAATAAATCATATGTCATTATTAAAACCACCACACTTACACACTTCTTTTTCATTTTTTTTTTCTCAAATAAATAAATAAATAAATATAAACGGTTGTACAATGAAGCAATTAACTATGTTCAGGAGATTAAACATGATTTTCCTTTCTACAGTCTGGATTGTTACCAAATTACAGTTCATGTACAGATTCATTCATTATTATTTCATAAACACCTTTTTCAACACCATCATTATAATGCAGGTTTTGTTGCTAAAGGACATTCTATAGCATCAGAACACATAATGTGAGAGATATTTGCCAGTAGGCTAAAATGTAGTTGTCTGTTTGCACACGATGAAAAACAATATTAACTTTTTAGACGGTCCCTATCTTGGTTACGACACACATTGAATATTCATCTCTAAAGTACATGCTTAAAAATATACTTGCCCATTTTGATCGATTGTAAAAAATGTTGTAGTTCACAACCTTTGTTGTCAATATCATGTAGCTGCTTCGAATCTGAAAAAAAAATTGCTTTATTGACTATTTAATTGAAAAAGTTCTTTAACGCGAATGTGCGAATGTGCGAATATCAAACCAACTTTACCTAAGTGCTCTGTTTTGTCTGAGGAACTTTGTATCTCAGATCATAATCTTATTTTATTTGACCTGCCCTTTAATCTAAACTCATCATGTGGTAGTCGGATAATTCATTCTCGCATCCTACATAACCATTCTGCAGAAAAAATGGTTTGTCCCATTTATATGCTGGTGGATTACAGATCCGCTATGGGGTGTCCGGTAAGAGACTTCAATGTAGAACTGATGGAGTTCGGGAGTAACCCGTTTATTGTCACCACACTCAATACAATAACGCAATGGAGCTTAGTTTGCTTGATTATGCATTTATGCGGGTATGTTTGTGGTTTTCTAAAAGACAGAAAAAATTATGCAAAGCACAAGTATATAGGCCTACAGTGCAACATAATCGCAATGAATACAATAACAGCAATCACTAAACTCAAATAAATTAAGAATACAAATTATTCATATATAACAGAAGAGAAAATGTGCCATATATATATATATATATATATATATATATATATATATATATATATATGCACTCTGTATTGCTTTAACAGAGAAACTGAAACCTGACACCCAATATGTGAGCTGTCGGAGCCATTCTGTAATATGCGTTAGTGCGCATGCGCTCACGGAGTTGTTTATCACTCAAATAAGCGTATAAATAGGCCTACAATAATTTCGCACTTAAATGAAGATTGCAAATACCTCTGAAGTAATATCTTAGGTATATAACAATATTACTGAGGAAAACCCCAAGTAAATATACATGAAAATGTTTAGAAACTTATACAAGGTATACAATCACCTGTACTGGTGTTTAAATCATTCCCGTAAACATTCACAATGTTACCAAAGCATAGCATACATGAGATATAAAACAACCGAATACATTCGACTTACTTAATAGTCACACGCAACTTTCAGCAAATACAAACTGTATTAAGATAAAACTTGCATCCGTCTGCTTTAAAATAACTCTTCGTGGATTTTAATAGTATAGTTATGGACGCCAGAATGAAATATTTCTTCAATCTTACATCTAATAGCAGACGCAATTCAAAAAGTCTGTTCGACAGCATAAATAACATTGTGTCTCCTCCATCACCGGCTGTTCAAATCTCTTCAGTTGATGAGTGCAACAGTTTACTGTCTTTTTTCAGTAAAATAATCAATATACGAGAACATTATTCCCTCTCATTCCCTTAAAATACCTTGTAACTCCAGGCCAATAGTCCTGGAGACCTTTTCTCCTATAACATTAGAAAATCTGGTCAGTTCAATGAAAATGTCCACCAGCTCTCTTGATGTGGTACCAACTGCTCTGATCAAAAATATAATTGACACTATTGGTCCTTGTGTGTTCTCTATAATTAATAATTCACTGATATCTAGTTATGCTCCAATTTATATATATATATATATATATATATATATATATATATATAAAAAAGCTGTCTTCCGTCGGTTGGACTCGACTGAAACTGCTCTCTGTAGAGTTTTGAATGATTTGTTAATGCAAGGTGATGCAGGTAAATGTTCGGTACTGATTCTTTTAGATCTTACAGCTGCTTTTGACACTGTCGATCACTGTATGTTACTGGAAAGGCTTAGAAAAGGTGTTGGTATCTCTGGAACAGCCTTGAGGTGGTTCTCGTCTTGTCAGAAAGGTCTTTTTCAGTCAGAGTTCAGAATGATGTCTCATCAACAGCATCTGTGTCCTGTGATGTTCCTCAGGGCTCTCCCTAGTGGGAAAAAAGTACACTTTATTGTATTTGAAATATATTATTTTTTTCAGTTGTATATGGCAAATATACTAACAAAAAGTGTACTATCTTTAAATGTATTTAAAGTATATTAGCATCATGCTTTTACCAATTTTCACAATACAACTTTTAACACTTAAAATAATTGTACTTTAGTATATTATCAAAAAATATATTTTAGAAAAATATTCTTGAAGTGAAAATTCTGTTTATTTTTTAAAAGTGTATTTAGTTATTTTCTTAAAAATATATTTTAGGCAAGTGGCCATCAGGCGCAAGTGTAACAATGAGCATTTCAGCTAGATAAAATAACAATGCGTAGTTCGTGTGTGGCCGCTGTTCCAAAATTATATTTTTTGTTTGTTTGTTTGTTTGTTTCAGCTTTCTTTTAATTTAAAAGCATGGTTGGTGTAAATTCCTCCCATCGGCAGTTTAAATTATAGTATATTCTGCTATTTTTGGTACCTATAGTAGCTGTCATTAGATTTTGCATGTTTGTCTCAGACAGATGACTTCTCGTGACAGTTTTATTTTGGTTCTGGAGGCTGAATTCAGCGTCAAGCGCCCCATCATCATCCTCACATGACAAGAGTCACAGAAAGCGTCACAGAGGAAGATTTGACCAGTTTGACACGTAAAAAAGCGGGAGATGTTCACAATAAACATTGAAAACATGTATTTGGAAGAGAGAAAAAAGCTTTCAGTAGATTTGATAACAGAAAGTAATTAAAGGACTCGTTTATCTTTAGTTCGAAGCGTTTTCTTGGTGAATTAAATGAGTTCAATAACTGTTGTCTCTGATATTAATAAACGATAAAGGAATATTTAATTAAAATAAATTATGAGACAGTCAATGTCTCTTCACATATTTGGACAGTTTTTAAATATTTCTTGTTGCTTAGTAATCTCAAAGACATTATTGGTGAAGCAAAAACGTGTGTGTGAAAAACACTTTGGTGTGACGTCACTTCATGGACTTTAATGTATTCTGCGGCGCTGACGCGAGTCACGTGACGAATCGTAACATATAAAAGTGAGTGATATAAATATCACTCACTTTTGCACATTAATCATTGCTCTTCACAATCACAAAAGCGACCGTTTATGATTTCAAAATGGTGAATTTCTCAGAAAGGTGAGGAATTTCGATACCTGAAATGATTATGTATATATTTTTTCATACATTTATTTATTTTGTGGAATCTGATAAGTTTCCACGGCACACGTGACAATCTTTCATGGCACACTAGTGTCTGCTGCACAGTGGTTGGGAAACACTGACTACCCTTCATGGTGAAAAATGTGGCCAAATGTGTACCCAGTGCGATAAAAAGTACTAGAAAGTACTTGTAATATGAAGCTTCAACTGTTATATGTACATTTCTATAGCTCTGCTTGATTTTAAATTATAATCTGGGCCTCCCCTAAAATGGGCCATACCAATGAAATTGTCATTGCTTGTGCAGTTTAAGTGAATGTGTGGAAGGAAAAACCCTCATTCAAGGACAGAGAGCAGCTAACATAAGCGTCAAAGTGCTTGTGTACAGTTCAGTTAAATCATGAAGTTTACCCTCTTTATTAAATTAAGAGTAATGAATAAAATCAACTCATTGTTCTGTTTTAAATATCCTGATGGTTCTGCTGTAAGAAACACACGCAAAAGTTCAATCAGGTCCTATAATGAGAGCAAATGAACACAACATGGACTGATATTTACAACAATAAATAAATCCTTCCTTTTGTACTGAGATGAAATAAGATGGTTTTCCTGTAGCACACTGGATTGTTTGAGCAGAGCAATATGGCGGCGATGTGGCTTCAATGTTATTTATGCCTCTAAAAGTGTAAACATGATTTCTCAAGAATTGTATTAATATTATTTCTGATTTGTAATATCTGATGTAATCTGAAATGATCTCATCATTTGGTAACAGTCATTTATTGTTTCTAAATATTTCTGACCTAAAATAACTAAAATAATTAATAATGGAACCAATAAATCACTGGAAATATTAATATGAATCTGAATTATTAAATTCATGTCTGTACAAAACAATAAACAGTAACATCTCCATCCACCAAGAGTTATTTTGGCATGTAAAAGGTTGAAGACTCCTGGAATAAACACACAGTGAAATGAGATCTGGATTAAATATATCAAATCTGTATTGTTGACAAACTGACAAATCACCTTTAAAACACACCTGTGTGAAATCAGTTTAATATGATCACACTTAATACACACACACACACACACACACACACACACACACAACACAGCCAATAGGAATGAGTTTATACCTGTTACATATTCATGAGAAGATAGGGGCGGAGCTATGGCGTCACTGAATCTCAGTTAAAGTTAAACTGATTTTAAAACAGGAAGACTTTCAACGTTTTCTCTCTTCAAACGGCAGAATATTTCTTCAGATATTGTCAAACTTTAGTGATCACAGCTGATACTCACTCACAGGTAAGTGATAATAGAAATATAAGAGACATTTCCCTGAACAGGTTTCTAATGTTAGTGGTCTGATTCAGAGGAGTTTGTGTCACACTGGAATAAAGCTGCACAAAACCAGATTTAAACACCAGTTAAATACTCCAACTAGTTTACTGAATTAGTATCAGAATATCATTGAATCGGTTATAAATCAGAGTTTGATGTGTGCTGTCATGTTGTCAAATAACTTGAAGACGTCAGAAACAGGAAGTGTTTGAACTGCAGACAGAATGAACAAAGTCCAGTGAAAATGTTTCATCTTTTTTACTCCATTTAGTCTTTCATATACAACACGCCACTTACGTTTATATATATATATATATATATATATATATATATGTTGCTTTATTGCAATCACTAATGTAAAGTCTGTGTTGTTATGTGATGACTTCATTCAGTCTTCACCAGCCAGACAGTGAATACTGCCAACACAGGACTGCAAACTACAGCCTACATGAGGACACTTCACTGACTATTACCTGCATCACTCAGTCAGTTTAGGGAATATTTTGAGTAAATGACTATTATTCAATGAGCACATGACTAATATTACACATACTATGGAAATAATTGTAATACCAGAGGTCAAATGGGTTTAGAACGACATGAGAGTAAGTAAATGATGACAGAATTGTCATGTTAAGGTGAAGTATCCCTTTAAATGTACTCATAATATAAAAATAGCATGTACTAAAACTATTGTGAATTATAGTCCATATAAGAAATGTGCTTTTAAAGTGAGCACATTGAAGTAAGCTCACAAATCAAAACATACTGTAGCACTGTCGGGTACCCAGAATGCATTTCGGCAGGTGAAGGACTGACCAAGTTTGGACTGAACAACTGAATAGCCGTTCTGCTAAATTGTTCAGAACGGGTTTAGGGGAGTGTTTATAGTGGATTGTACTTTCAGAATTGGCCATATTTAAATGTTCTTGTTTGTGCCTTTCCATTATGTAACTTTTATAGTCCTCAGATACTAGAACTGAAGGTGTGCCATTATGTATGTGTGGTTCTGTTAGACTCTGTGTCGCATTTGAGTAGCAGCAAAAACTTTAATAAACTCTTAAAAACTATGAAATGAAGAAGAACATCAGAATACAAATAGTGATATTTTAAAGGTCAAAATTGGGGAGACAAAACGTCTATTTAGGGTGGCAGCTGCCTCCATTGTGGCCACGCCCCGACTGTACTGTAAGAGATGCTGTAGACTAGAGCTTCTGTACATGAATAGCATACTGCTAACTGCATACTGCTAACTGCATACTGCTAACTGCATACTGCTAACTGCATACTGCACACTAAATACTGAAATCAGCTTTAAACTGCAACATTTATTACTTTTGATCACAGACACTTTTAACACTTGAACTTTTGACTTTCATCTTACATCGAGTCATTTAATAAAACTGGAGATCTAGAATATATGAGAACTTACTCAGAAGTGAACTGAATGTCCTCTTGAGAAGATCATCTTTAATATTTCACACAATTTGATCATGTTTCATGCTGTGAAATTAGATGTTGGAGTGTTGTGTCCTAAACAGGATTAAAGAGAGGAAGAGCAATGGCAGACTCTTCATCAACATCACCAAAACAAAAACCAACCAGGAGAAACAGTTTAACGTTTTTACATCCACGTAAGTCAATGAGAGAGAAAAATAATAAATGAGTGAATTAATGAAGCAAATAACATCAACAACAACAATAATAATGTCATGTGAAAACCTAAACATCACATCAGATTAAATCTATATACAATAATACTTCAATAATTTGTATTTTCAGACATGTCGTCCTCCAGTAGTGCACTAAATGAGGAGCTTCAGTGTTCAATCTGTCTGGATGTGTTCACTGATCCAGTCTCAACTCCATGTGGACACAACTTCTGCAAGACCTGCCTGAATGAATGCTGGAAAAACACTCAGAACTGCAGCTGTCCATTCTGTAAAGAAACATTCAGCAAAAGACCTGATCTGAAGATTAATACAACACTCAGAGAGCTCGTGCAACACTTTGAGAAGAAGTTTAATCTGGGTAAATCTGAAGTTCTCTGTGACTTCTGTGATGAAAGAAAGCAGAAAGCCGTGAAGTCTTGTCTGATGTGTCAAAGCTCTTACTGTGAAACTCACCTGGAGCCTCATCGGAGAGTCCCACGACTAAAGAAACACAAACTGATGGACGCTGTGGAGAAACTGGAGGATTATATATGCCAGAAACACGAGAGACCTCTGGAGCTGTTCTGCAGAGATGATCAGACGTGTGTGTGTTTGTTCTGCACTGAAGGAGACCACAAGACTCACAACACTGTTCCTATAGAGGACGAGAGTGCAGAGAAGAAGGCAAGAGTTACTAATATTCAATCAATACTTATTTTGATGACATCTTTTATACATATAGATCAGGTGGGGTTTATTCAGGGCCGCAGCTCTTCTGATAACATTAGGCATTTCATCAATATGTGGTCAGTGTCGAATGATCAGACTCCGGTCGCTGCCGTCTCACTTGATGCTGAAAAGGCATTTGATATGGTAGAATGGGATTATCTATTTAAGGTTTTGGAAATGTATGGGTTCAGAAATACTTTTATTGGATGGATTAAGTTACTTTATAGACGCCTGGTAGTGGTGGTACAAACAAATGGATCAATTTCAGATTATTTTACTCTGAATTGGGGCACCCGGCAGGGTTCTCCTCTTTCCCCATTATTGTTCCGTCTTGCCCTTGAACCATTAGCAGCCACCATAAGAAAGGAGGATGATTTTCCAGGGGTGATGCATAAGCTTTTACTTTACGTAGATTATATTTTATTATTCGTCTCTGACCCTATTAGATCTATGGCTTGCCTCCCCAGAATTATTAATGTGTTTTCTAAGTTCTCAGGATACAGAGTTAACTGGTATTGTAGAGGAGTTTGATTAATGTGCTGATTAGGTGATTGTGCTCGCCCCAGGGTGTCAATCAAAACACATCACAGGATTCAGAATCTTCTCATCTTTACTTGGTATTAGTGTGTATATGTATGTGGGTGTGTGGTCTGAAATAAACAAATTAATAACATTACAATAAGTGATTACAGTATTCATACATAATAATAATATACACGTCATTCTACATCCAATACAATTATCAGGGTTTGGATTGCACTACCGAAATTAACCGCTAGATGTCGAATGAAGCGCATATAATGAGAATTCTCCGTGTCTCTGAGAAAACACTGAGTCATCATATTGGCACGGTTACGAAAATACGACGAATACTATTAACTTGTCACTCATTAAAGTGTTAACATTGCACTAAGTAACCACAAACAAAGTATACAGAAATAAATAACTTCAGTAACTTAAATAACTTTGTATCGGTTATATTTATGACAGTCCGACTACGACGTGAGGCCAATATCAATAAAGGCAATAAACAGCTCGATAATTTACATCAACCAAAACAGTAATGTGGCAGATAACTATTACTAAAGCACAATTAGGTAAATAGACTTACATTTTATCATGAACACACACACAGAAGATAAACAATGAAGGTTACGATACAGGAAGATATGATGCACGTTCTTCTCTTAACTCCACTTGCTAACTGTTCAGGAAGTTTCTAACTCACCACCTAACGTCATCTCAGCGTCCCCAATAAGTTCGTCGCTGATTGGTTAGATCTCCTTAACATCACCGCCCCCAAATATGCAGGGCATATTTGTTCCTGCATCTAAGTTTCTAAATGTCAGTAATCTCTGGTAAAAGGATGAGACGGGCGACAGGCCGCATATATAACCTGCCTTTAACATTGATTTCTACAGACCTTACATGTCCATCAGCCCCAGGGAATGTCCTGACTACTCTCCCAATTAACCAGAGGGCACGGGGTAGCTGAGGGTCAACCAACATTACAACAGATCCGACTGTAAGGGGTTTAGTGTCTGCATGCCATTTCTGACGTAACTGGAGGTTAGGCAAGTAGTTTCTCATAAAGCTTAACCAGAAATGATCAGTAAGGACTTGGCTCTGTCTCCATCTACGCCGTCCTATGAGCTCAGTAGCGGGGTACATCACTTGAGGTAGAGAGCTGTCTGGCTGCCCCATGAGCAGGAGATTTGGGGTGACTGGATCCAGGTCAGCTACATTGGAGGAGACATATCCTAGAGGGAATTCTCAATAGCAAGCCCCTATCTCAATAAGCACAGTTTGAAGCACTTCCTCTGTCACTGTTTGTGAACCTACTGCTGTACGGAGGGCATTTTTGAGGGATCGGATTTCTCTCTCCCAGATACCACCAAAGTGGGGAGCACTAGGAGGGTTGAAGAGGAAGGTGATTTTTTGTTTGGCAAGATATTGTTGAAGCTCTGGGCTACAGTTTGTTAAAGCTTCTCTTAATTCTCTCTCTCCACCGTGGAAATTGGTGCCGTGGTCAGAAAGCAGTTCAGATGGGGTGCCTCGACGTGCAATAAATCTCCTCATAGACATAAGGAAAGAATCTGTGTCTACAGATGTGATGAGCTCAATGTGTACACATTGAGTAGTCAAACACTTGAATATTATACCCCATCTTTTTTCACAGCGTCGTCCTATTTTTATTTGGAAGGGACCAAAACAGTCCATCCCAGTGCTATAGAAAGGAGGTTTGTGAAGTCTTAGACGGGCTGGGGGTAGATCAGCCATTTTAGGGACCTCAGCTTTGGCCTTCCACTTACGACATTCTATGCAGTTGTGCTGGAATTTGCGAATTGCCTCACAACCTCTTAGTATCCACATATTTCTCCTCATTTCGGCAAATACCCGTTCCGTTCCTGGGTGACAGAGCTTACTGTCATAGTCCTGTATGAGCAGTTTGGTTGCTGGATGGTGAGGATCCAGAATTATTGGGTGAATTGTCTGGAGTTCTAGACCTTCAGCACGACGTAGACGTCCTCCAACCCGTATAATCTGGCTGGCTTCATCAAACTCTGGTGATAAAGTGAGTAAACGGCTCGTAGTGGATACAGGCTTACTGGCTTTCAAGCATTCATATTCCTCTGAGAAACTGTCACGTTGGATATTCTGGAAGATGAGGCATTCTGCCTTCACATAGTCTTTAGCCGTAGCTGGACTGGATTGGTTTGGGTCACTTTGACTGAGCTGGACTGTGGCTTCAACAAGGTCCTTCCATGTACTGTACTCGCTGGGGTTCAAGGGGTTTGATACTCTGTTGACACCGCAAAATACACTCTTTTTCTTTTCCATTTCGTCCTCAGGAGGTTGAAGGACTGGCATAGCTGGCCACTCTGATTCAGCCTGTAGTAAGAATGGTGGGCCTTGACTCCATCTGTTTGGTGACGCAAGTTCTTTTAGGCTGCGACCCCTTGTGAGGTCATCTGCAGGGTTTCGGAGAGAATCTACGTATCGCCATTCATGTTGATCAGCAAGGTCTTGGATTTCGGAAATCCTAGTCCCTACGAAGACTTTAAATCTACAGGACTCTGATTTCAACCAGGAAAGGACTGTAGTGGAGTCAGACCACAAGACCACTTGGCTTATTTCGATTGTAAGTTCGGTTTCTAGTAGCTTTGCCATTTGAGCACCAATAGCATCTAAGGTCACAAGATGGCGCCGAGTATGGCTGCTGCGTTGCGAGCTCCGTTACAACACTGCCGTTTATTGTTTGTTTTGTTTACAGTTCTTTGTTTTTTTGTCTTGGATGTTGTCTGCCTTATTGTTTACGACAGCCAAACGCTTTTGGACATTGGTTCTACAATTTCACATCGAAAACCGGACTTCAAATTCCTTAATGCTGACCCGCTGTTTACAAACACCCCGGCGGAGCCCTTTGTATGGGCTGCTCGGCCGCGGAAACGCAGAAGGAAAAGAGGAAAACGAGCCGGCGTTCTCATCAGAGTAAGACGTCGTGCAAATCGACCCCCGCTACCCAGTATACTACTGGCAAATGTTCAGTCTCTGGACAACAAGCTCTGCGAGCTGAGAGCGCGGATCTCTTTCCAACGAGAGATGAGAGATTGCTGTGTTATCTGCCTTACAGAAACCTGGCTGGCTGCGGAGATTCCAGACTCGGCCATCGAAATCACGGGCTTTTCCATGCACCGAGCGGACAGAGCGAAAGACCTCTCTGGTAAAAGCAGAGGTGGTGGTGTATGTTTTATGATCAACAAATCATGGTGTGATCAGAGGAACGTACATTTCATCAAGTCTTTCTGCTCTCCTGATCTGGAATACCTCATGCTTCTGTGTCGACCATTCTGACTGCCGAGGGAATTCACAGCGGTCATCTTCACAGCTGTGTACATCCCCCCATAAGCCGACACAGACCGGGCACTCAGGGAACTGTATGGGAGTATAAGTGAGCAGGAAACCGCGCACCCTGAGGCCGCGTTCATTGTTACCGGGGACTTTAACAAAGCCAACTTCAGAACAATCGCTCCAAAATACCACCAACACATAAAGTTCAACACACGAGGGGACCGGGTTTTGGATCATTGTTACTCTCCTTTCCGGGATTGCTACAAATCCCTCCCCCGCCCCCCATTTGGCAAATCAGACCATTCTTCCGTTCTACTTTTGCCCGCTTACAAGCAGAAGCTGAAACGGGAAGCACCCACCCTCAGAACGATCCAGTGATGGTCGGACCAATCAGACTCTGCGCTACAAGACTGTTTTGATCACGCGGACTGGGAGATGTTCCGGTCCGCCTCTGATGACGACATCGAGGTTTACGCTGACAGCGTAACGTGTTTCATCAGAAAGTGCGTAGAGGATGTTGTTCCGACCAAAACAATACGGATATACCCCAACCAGAAACCATGGGTTAACGGCGAGGTTCGCGCGGCACTCAATGCGCGGTCCTCCGCTTTTAATTCTTCTAACACGGAGGAGCGTAAACAAGCCAGTTATGCCCTCCGTAACTCTATCAGTGCAGCCAAACGCCAGTACAGGCACAAACTTGAAGGTCAGTTCAACGCCACTGACTCTAGAAGCATGTGGCAGGGAATTAATACCATCACGGACTACAAACGGAATAAAGACTCCGCTGTGAACACCGCTGCATCTCTCCCGGACGAACTTAATACATTTTATGCTCGTTTTGAGGGCAGTAACACCGCCCTCGCGGAGAGAGCACTCGCTGCTGACGATACAGAGGTTGATTCACTCTCCGTCTCTGTTGTGGATGTAACCCGATCCTTCCGACGGGTGAACATCCGTAAAGCCGCGGGCCCAGACGGCATTCCGGGCCGCGTCATCAGAGCGTGCGCGAATCAACTGGCTGGTGTTTTTACGGACATTTTCAATCTGTCCCTCTCCCTGTCTGTAGTCCCCACATGCTTCAAAACATCAACCATTGTGCCTGTACCGAAGCAAGCCACAATCACTTGCTTAAATGACTGGCGTCCTGTTGCTCTGACCCCCATCATCAGCAAATGTTTTGAAAGGTTAATCAGAGATTACATCTGCTCTGTTCTGCCCCCCTCTTTGGACCCATTGCAGTTTGCCTACCGCAACAACCGCTCCACTGATGATGCCATTGCATCTACACTGTACACTGCTCTCTCCCATCTGGAAAAAAGGAACACATATGTGAGAATGCTGTTTGTAGACTACAGCTCAGCATTCAACACCATAGTGCCCTCCAAGCTTGATATGAAACTCCGGGCTCTGGGCTTAAACGGCTCGCTGTGCAGCTGGATCCTGGATTTCCTGTCAGGCAGACGTCAGGTGGTTAGAATGGGCAGCAACATCTCCTCATCACTAACCCTCAACACTGGAGCCCCGCAGGGCTGTGTTCTCAGCCCCCTACTGTATTCCCTGTACACGCATGACTGTGTGGCAACACATAGCTCCAATGCCATCATTAAGTTTGCTGACGATACGACGGTGTTAGGTCTGATCACTGACAATCATGAAAGAGCCTACAGAGAGGAGGTGCACACTCTGACATGCTGGTGTCAGGAGCACAACCTCTCCCTCAACGTCAGTAAAACCAAGGAGCTTGTGGTGGATTTCAGGAAGAAAGACGGAGAACACAGCCCCATCACCATCAATGGAGCACCGGTAGAGAGAGTCAGCAGTTTCAAGTTCCTCGGTGTCCACATCACTGAAGAACTCACATGGTCCGTCCACACTGAGGCCGTTGTGAAGAAGGCTCACCAGCGCCTCTTCTTCCTGAGACGGCTGAGGAAGTTTGGAATGAACCACCACATCCTCACACGGTTCTACACCAGCACTGTAGAGAGCATCCTGACTGGCTGCATCACTGCCTGGTATGGCAATAGCACCGCCCACAACCGCAAAGCCCTGCAAAGGGTGGTGTGAACTGCCAGGAACATCATCGGAGGTGAGCTTCCCTCCTTCCAGGACATATACACTAGGCGGTGTGTGAAAAAAGCTCGGAGGATCATCAGAGACTCCAGCCACCCGAGTCATGGGCTGCTCTCACTGCTACCATCAGGCAGACGGTATCGCAGCATCAGGACCCGCACCAGCCGACTACATGACAGCTTCTTTCCCCAAGCAGTCAGACTTTTGAACACTTGATCTATCAGGATCAATAATTAGCACTGCACTTTATTCATCTTATATCTCACACTGGACTGTCAACATATTCTCCTCAATATACTACTTCATATATATATATATATATATATATATATTTCATATACTCCTTATTGTATTGTATGTTGTGTGTATTGTTTACTGTACATTGTATATAATTATTGTGTTGTGTAAGTATGTGTACATTTGATTTGTAAATTGTTTTGTGTAAGTATGTTGCTTATTGTAATTGGTATATGTCTCGTCACTGTCATGACTGCTATGTTGCTCGGAACTGCACACAAGAATTTCACCTACTGTTGCACTTGTGTACATGGTAGTGTGACAATAAAGTGATTTGATTGATTTGATTTGATTTGATTTGAATAAGTGCTGCACACAGCTCTAGTCTAGGGATAGTTTGCTTCCGTTTGGGGGCAACTTTGGATCTGGCAATCAGGAATGCAAGCTGAATCCGGCCTTCTTTGTCCTCAGTTCTCAGGTATGACACAGAGCCGTATGCCTGTTCTGAGGCATCACAGAAGATATGAATTTGTCTTGTCACATTGAAATGGTCCATATCTGCTGAGACATAGCACCGCAGAAGGGTAACTTCAGAAAGGCAGGGAAGCTCGTTCTCCCACCTGTTCCAGGCTTTCAATAGGTCTGTTGGCAACATGGGGTCATCCCAATCTCTTTGTTTGTTCCACAGCTGTTGAATCAGGATTTTTGCACGGGTGGTGAAAGGGAGAATGAATCCCAGAGGATCATACTGGCTTGCTGTCACTTTATAAATGTGGCGCATAGTGGGTGTGGTTTCTGGCAATGGGCGGTGTTTATATCCAAGGATGTCTGAGTCATAGTTCCATCTCAATCCAAGAGTGGATTCTTGTGGTTCAACTTTGTCATGTGACAGCCAAAGCTCAATACTGTCTGAACGAGCCTCTTTAGGTAGGTGATCAATGACGTTTGGCATGTTGGCAGCCCATTGACGGATCTCAAAGCCACCACTGGCAAGAAGTTCTCGTAACCCATCCACTAATTGCTTGGCCTCATCTGGGAACATTACGCTCTTTAGGCAATTGTCTACGTAAAAGTTCCTTTCAACTGCTGATCTGAGGGTGTCATTTGGCTTGGTATTATCTAAAGCATGACGCTGTAAGGCATAGATGGCACAGCAAGGGCTGCAGGTTGTGCCAAAAGGAAGCACTTGCCACTCATAAATGCTGGGGGGATATTTGTTTCAAGGTCACGCCAGACAAAGCGCAGTAGATTTCCGTCTTCAGGCAGTAGGCGGACCTGATGAAACATACCCTTTATGTCTCCACTCACTGCGACAGTATGCTCCCTGAAACGCAACAGAACTCCCAAAAGGGAAGGGCCTAGTGCAGGTCCGGCAAGGAGGTAGTTGTTGAGGTTATGCCCCTTGTATTCAAAGGAGCAGTTGAACACCACTCTGTTTTTGCCCTTATGGTGAACCATGTGATGGGGAATAAACCATGATTCCTCCTCAGTAGTAACAGAGTCTGTTTTAAGTTTGACCACATAATTGCTTTCCTCCAGCCTTTTGATCTCTTCTTTGTATGCAGATGCCTTTACAGGGTCTTTAGTTAGCCGCCGCTCTGTGTTTCTCATGTTGGGCATGACAGAGTCTTTGGAGGCATTGAGCTGAGGCATGTTAGCTTTGCACAACGGGGGGTGGCATAGCGCATCACTCCATCTATCATCACTCTAGTAGTTTTAACTTGTAGCAAGTTCATTGCTTTCTGATCTTGTTTGGATCGTGTGACCAGTCTTTCATTTTTGTGGGGAATGATATCTCCTTGCCAAAGCCTCTCAACATTCCGGAAAAGTTCTTCCATTTGAGGTGTGACGGAGAGGTGCAGGCATTGCTGAGGATGAAACTGTTGCTGTAGAAGGCGGGTTGGTCCTTGTAACACCCAACCCAGTCTAGTTCTAATTGCCGCTGGACCTCCAGGTGGGCCAAGTCGAACCGGCTCAATAGGGGTAATCAGATGGGGATGATCTGCACCTATTAGGAGGAGGGGATGTGCTTTGAGAATGGGCAGCAATGGGATGCCTTTTAGGTGCCAGTATTTCTGCTGGAGCATTTTAGTGGGGTAAGAGTGTTCGGCCAAACTTAAGTGCTCAGAGGTAAATGCGTTCTGGATTTGGTAGCTCTTTCCTGGCTGTGCTATTGAACGTACACTAAAGGAAACGGAGGCCCCATGAAGTTTCTTGACATCTTGTCAAATTGTTCTTAATGCAAGGTCCTCAGTCTGTCCATTAAGCCCTAGTTTCTGAGCTGCAGCTGGAAGTAGCATGGTTCTTTCTGATCCGTCATCAAGTACTGCATAGGTATTTACGGTTTGATTCTTGTGTTGTAATACAACAGGAACAACTTTCAGCAGAACATGTTTGGAACTTTCAGGCCTGTCCAGGTACAGGGACTCATTTGTGGAACTCACTAGGCAGGTACCCTCTGTCTGAGACTGGTAGTTAACTTCGTGAAGGATTTGAAGGTGTTTCCCATTGCACAGGTGGCAGGGCTTTCTCAGGGTGCAATTTTTTGCTAAATGTGACCGTCCACATTTCCAGCAACGGTTGTTGTCTTTGATCCGTTTTATCATCTCTTCTCTGCTGAATTTCTGGAAGGTAGGACACTGGCTAAGAAAATGCTCTGTACTGTCACAGTATGGACACAACACTCTGCTTTGCTCAGATCTCTGTGCTGTCTTGGTTGGTTTGAAGGATGACAGTACCTGTGTAGATGTGTCAGGGTTTTGATCAGCTCCATGAAGAACAGTGGCGAATCTGGACTTAACTACAGGGCCTGATCTTGGCTGAACCGTTTTCCGTCTTTGCTCCTTCCTTGAATTTAAATCATCACAGTCTTGGCACCAGGATTCAAACTTGAGCCACTCAGCCAGGTCCAGTAGAGTGTAGACAACACCAGATTGATAAGGCATGTGTCTTCTGAATGATGCACGTAAATCTGGAGGGAGTTTAGTGAGCAGACGGACTACATGTGACCCACACTGTAACTCGACATTACCTTCAGGACCCAATGTCTTCAGCAGACCCACAAGAGCTTGGATTTGAAGGGCAAACCTATCGAAACTGGACAAATCTCCAGGCTGAACATCAGGAGCATCCATGACTGCTGCTGTTTTCGTTAGGGCCAACTGGTGAGGTCTTCCAAATCTGTCAGTAAGTGCAGTCATAGTGTCTGTGTATGGCCAAGGGGAATTGAGGAATGAGTCAGCAATTAGGCATGCTTCTTCAAACTTCAGGTGATCTAGAAGGACTTGATATTTAAAGAGCTCCGTTGCATCATTAGGAAGTAGATTGTCAAGGGCTAACTTTAAACAAGCGAACTCGCTTGGGTCTCGACGTGTGAAACATGGAATTGTCGGTTGTGGGCCCCTGTAGGATGTCTCTGGACAAGTAGTGCTATGAGGCCGCCCCGGCAGATTATGAGCAGTGGCAGGCTGTGGGCTTGATTTGTAGGTGTAAATGTCAGCACCTGGCTTAAAAGAACTCTCTCTGGGTTGTACTTTAACTCTGCGTGGAGTAGGTTGTGGAGTGCGGGGCGCTGGACTTGGTGCTGCTATTTGAGGTGGCCTATATATGTTTCTGGGTAATGGCACGGGAGTCTGGTTTGTATGCTGTAATTGTGGAGTTAGTGAAACCGATTGCTGTTGTATAATTAGATCTTCATACCTTTTGTGAAGATTTTGTAACTGCAGAATTTCCTCTTTAAGGACCAGCTGAGCTTCACGCAGTTGCCTGTTCTCTTGTTTTAAGTCTTGAACCTCCAACCTGTGTCTAACATCTGTGCGAGAAGCCTCGTCCTCTTCTTCATCACTTTCATAGTGTGGGGTGGTTGGCCACCGTCTGTCAGGTTGTCTGCCAGCAATCATTCTGGAATATGGAGTAATCGTGGCTCCTGCTGCTGCTCCAGTGCTGTAATCATGTGAACTTAAAAGTGGAGAGTCAGGAGGTAATATCTCGGACTGCACAGGTGAACGCTGCATTGGATATTGGACTTCATAGTCTCTGAGATGAACTGGAGGCTGGGTTGTACGTCGTGGGCACACACTCTGGTGGAAAGGATGCTCTGACATCCTGTCTCCGTGGTAAGCACACATCCAGCTCGAAGGACCACAATGTAGAGGAGTTTGATTAATGTGCTGATTAGGTGATTGTGCTCGCCCCAGGTTGTCAATCAAAACACATCACAGGATTCAGAATCTTCTCATCTTTACTTGGTATTAGTGTGTATATGTATGTGGGTGTGTGGTCTGAAATAAACAAATGAATAACATTACAATAAGTGATTACAGTATTCATACATAATAATAATATACACGTCATTCTACATCCAATACAATTATCAGGGTTTGGACTGCACTACCGAAATTAACCGCTAGATGTCGAATGAAGCGCATATAATGAGAATTCTCCGTGTCTCTGAGAAAACACTGAGTCATCATATTGGCACGGTTACGAAAATACGACGAATACTATTAACTTGACACTCATTAAAGTGTTAACATTGCACTAAGTAACCACAAACAAAGTACCGTAATTTCCGGACTATAAGCCGCAACTTTTTTCCCACGCTTTGAACCTCGCGGCTTATACAATGACGCGGCTAATATATGGATTTTTCCCGCTTTCAAATTTTATAAAAAAAAAAAAAACATTCTGTGACGTGCTCAGTTTTTGGCGGCGGAAGCTTTCATTAGACCAATGAAATTGCCGAACGGGTTAAGGTCAAAACAACTTTTTTTGTTTACTGTTTAGATTAAATCGAGCGCGCTCAAACTTCCCATCATTCTGATTACGGTAGTAATTTTGTCACCCTCACCATGGCAAAGACATGGAGAAATGCATGATGCAGCTTTCAAGTTGAAGGCGATTGATCTGGCTGCTGCACGGGAGCTTGGTCTTAATGAGTCGATGATAAGACGTGGAAACAGCAGCGTGAGGAATTGACTCAGTGCAAAAAGACAACTAAATCTGAGGCTATTTAACTCCGACACCGAAGGAGATGACTTCAGTGGTTTCAGTGCACAGGACGAGGAAGATAGTGACCAATGACTTTATTGGTAGGCTACTGTTTACTGCAAATGTTTTATTACAAGCCGTGTGTGGCAGCGGGGGAGTGGTCAAGTGCCCGTCCGGGAGAGAAAAGCTGTAAGGGCGCTTACACCTGCGCTAAATTATGTCTAACACCGGTGTCTAATTTCATGTGCCCTGCTTCACGTGTCCTTCTTGGGAAAACTGTCACACGGGCACCAGTGTGACAGTTTTCAGCAGGGCACTTGACGTTCCAGGTAAGGCTTTTAATGGCCACAGCAATGTTTACAATCAATTTTATAAAGTTTCTCAATTCTTCTATGCGCCAACATTAGACTGACGTGTGTCACTCTCTCAGCTCTGTGGCTGCTGCCTTTTTATGCCGCTCTCCCCATGCTTACTGAAATTAGACACCGGTGTTAGACATAATTTAGCTCAGGTGTTAAGCGCCCTTACCGCTTTTCTCTCTCGGACGGGCACTTGACCACGCCCCCGCTCCCACACCGTGTTTCGTTAAAGCCTATTTATTTTTGTTACAAGCCGTGTTTCGTTAAAGCCTGAGTAAAGTTAATTTGTTTCAATGTACCGGTAGGCACCTGCGGCTAATAGACAGGTGCGGCTTATTTATGTTCAAAATAATATTTTATTTAAAAATCAGTGGGTGCGGCTTATATTCAGGTGCGCTCAATAGTCCGGAAATTACGGTATACAGAAATAAATAACTTCAGTAACTTAAATAACTTTGTATCGGTTATATTTATGACAGTCCGACTACGACATGAGGCCAATATCAATAAAGGCAATAAACAGCTCGATAATTTACATCAACCAAAACAGTAATGTGGCAGATAACTATTACTAAAGCACAATTAGGTAAATAGACTTACATTTTATCATGAACGCACACACAGAAGATAAACAATGAAGGTTACGATACATGAAGATATGATGCACGTTCTTCTCTTAACTCCACTTGCTAACTGTTCAGGAAGTTTCTAACTCACCATCTAACGTCATCTCAGCGTCCCCAATAAGTTTGTCGCTGATTGGTTAGATCTCCTTAACAGGTATTAATCTGAAGCTTTGGCTCTGACAGCGTACTGCCCAGTAACGGCTTTTCAGCCAGGCGCCTTCCAGAGGCCCAAACAGGGCATTAAGTATTTGGGCATCTTACTCCCTTTGTAACGTAAGCAGGAGGAGTGAGGATCTAAACGTGGTTGTTTATTGATCAAAGTGAAAACAAATCAGACAGGAACAAAGGAAACATCCACGAGGGGAAAATGAAACCAAAAACATGAAAACATCAAGGGTACACGAATTGGGAAGACAAGGCAAAACATCGACATCCACAAACAATGATCGGGATGCGCTGACTCTGGGATGGTTGAGGCTACAGACGCTGGCTCTGGGACGGTCGAGGCTACAGGCGCTGGCTCTGGGACGGTCGAGGCTACAGGTGCTGGCTCACTGACGGTCAGGGCTGCAGGCGCTGGCTCTCTGACGGTCAGGGCTACTGCTGCTGATTTGTTGACCGTGCAATGCGTGAGCTCTAGTTCGCTGAACATAGAAGGCAGAGCCATGGGAGGTTCTGGGGACGGAGCCGTGGAAGGCGGAGGCTGGAGAGCAGAAGCCTTTCCTCTTCTCATCCTCCTCCGGGCAGACGAGGCTGACAACGCTGGGTCGCTGACCGTGGCAGGCGAGGGCTCAGGCTCGCTGACCGTGGCTGGCGTGGGGGTTGGCTCGCTGGCAGGCGGGGCAGGCGTGAAGGGACGAGCCATGGACGACTGGGGGGTCACCACTGTGGGAGGAGAGGCAGGGTCCTCCTCGATGACGGCCACAGTGACTGGCGAGCCACAGACCAGCAGAGTCTCCTCCATAAATTCGCAGAGCGTCCAGCCACGTGTCGCCGGTGCAACCGCTCCTTGAGCAAACTTTAGGTTGGCCCTGAAGAAAAAAACCAGGGAGGAGTCCGGGAAGTCTGCGACACTTGCCAGCTCGAGATAATCGCAGATGTGGTTCTCCACAAGACGGTCCCCTTGCATAAGGCTGAGAAGTTGACAGTTTGCTTGAACCGCTAGATCCATATTTGGTCGATCGTTCTGTAATGTAAGCAGGAGGAGGCAGACGAGGAGTGAGGATCTAAACGTGGGTGTTTATTGATCAAAGTGAAAACAAATCAGACAGGAACAAAGGAAACGTCCACGAGGGGAAAATGAAACCAAAAACATGAAAACATCAAGGGTACACGAACAGGGTAGACAAGGCAAAACATCGACATCCACAAACAATGATCGACAGAGACTGAACAAACAACCGGGCTTAAATACAGAGGGGTAATGAAGATCAAATGACAGACAGGTGAGAACAATGATTGAAAGCTGGCAGTGATGAGGGCCGGGAATTGTAGTTCATGAGAGGTGACACGAGAAACATGTGGCAGACAACCAGGAATCGTAACACCTTAGTTAGAGTTCATTTCGAGCTCTTAATAAAAAGGTTTTCGAGTGATGTGGGCAGGTGCGCTTCATTACATTTATCTATGATTGGGAAGTTTAACGTTATTCAAATGAATCGTATTCAAATTGTAACTACCTGCTACAGTCTCTCCCTATAGATGTCCCCCTCTCTTATTTCAAGCAATTTGATAGCATAGCGAAGCCCTTCATTTGTTGTGGTAAACGTCCCAGATTACATTTCAATAAGTTACATAGACTGATTGACAAATGTGGGCTAGGCCTACCCAAGATTTTGATTTATTATTATGCATTCGGTCTCAGATATTTGGCTCATTTGTCGCTTCCACCTGAGAGAGCCCCTCCCTAGTTTAGTATCTAACAAAGTTCTTGCACCTATTTTGCCATTGCAAAGCCTTTCTATTAAACTAAACAGAGAAGTTAAGTTACACCCGGTTATCTCGCATTTGCACACGGTGTGGACAAATGTGTCCTTTATGCTGGATGGATTGTGTGGGAGGTTACTACACTTGGTGACCTATATGAGAGTGGGGTGTTGAGATCTTTTGAAAACTTGGTTCAACAATTTAGGATTCCCAGATCTCCGGTCTTTAGGTATTTACAGCTGCGCCACCTGCTCTACTATTTTTGGTAGTATCATACACCGCCATAAAGCTGCAGATACTCTGGGAGTCTTGATTACTGCTTTTTGAAAAGGTCATGAGGCATCAGTGTATTACTCCCTGATAATTCAGAGTCTGGGGGACGGAGCTTCAACTTCTCTCGGGAGATTATGGGAGAAAAATTTAGTGTGGGATAGGATTCTAAAAAACATCAAGTTTGCATCTAGAGATGCACGGGTGCGCCTTATGTAATTAAGATATTGTAATTTTATTGATTCTACTAGATCCCCTTTAGATTGTGTAGGCTTGGTCTTAAAGACACACATCTGCTGGTGATGCCAATCAGAGGACGGGGAAACAACCCATGTGTTAAGATCCAAGAGTTTTGGTTGAGGGTTCAGAGCTTCGTGTGTGAAGTGGTTGACACTTGGTTTTCGTTTTACCCCAGACTGCGTGATGATTGGCAGGTGGGCAATCCTCAGGGGTTGGAGATCGTCTGGTGGTACCCTCGTTTCGTGAGTGGTGTGTCGAGTTGGGCAGGGTGGTGGCATTTGAAGAGATAGTGTATAGAAGGCTGGGCAACATCAGGCATCAGGAAGTGGGGCGGCTATATGACATTTTAGGAGGGCTCTCAGAGAGGGGCAGCGGAGAGGGACTGGTGTGTTTTTTTTTTTTTTTAATGTCTCCAAATATTTTCTGTTT
This sequence comes from Xyrauchen texanus, assembly GCF_025860055.1. Classification (NCBI taxonomy): domain Eukaryota; kingdom Metazoa; phylum Chordata; class Actinopteri; order Cypriniformes; family Catostomidae; genus Xyrauchen; species Xyrauchen texanus. Next base: position 3,903,437 of record NC_068306.1, on the reverse strand, counting down.
TATTGTCTATTTGTGTGTCTTTGTCAGTTGACTTTTGACCACTGGAGTGCTTGTTTGTGTCGGTTGGGGGGGTTAATGTTCGTGGGGAAAAAGTTATGATTTCATGTGGTTTGATGTTGCATTTTCTGTTATGTCTTTGTGATTTGCTGCATGGAATCAATAAAAAGTGTTAATAACAAAAATCAATACTTATTTTGAAGATGGAAACGCTGTGTTGAGTGATGAAATGTGTCTGTGTTGTTCTCTGTCTGTAGAATCAGCTGGTAAAGACACAGACAGACGTGCAGCAGATGATCCAGAACAGAATGAAGAAGATTCAAGACATCCAACACTCTGTAGAGATGAGAAAGGTCAGTCAAATTTAGGTTCAATCTTCTTTATAAATAAAGGTGCTGAATTAATTACATTTAAACTGTGACATGATCTCATCAGAGAAACACAGAAGAAGAGAAATCACACAGTGTTGAGGTGTTCACGACTCTGATCCGCTCCATTGAGAGATGTCAGACTGAAGTTGTTGAGATGTTGGAGGAGAAGCAGAAAGCAGCAGAGAAACAGGCTGAAGATCTCATTAAAGAGCTGGAGCAGGAGATCACTGAGCTAAAGAGGAGAAACTCTGAGCTGGAGCAGATCTCACACACTGAAGATCATCTTCATCTCCTACAGGTCAGTGTCCATCTCTCTCATCAATGAGAATGATTAGAAAACACTCCTCATGCTGATGGATTTCTCCTCTCTCCTGCTGTAGATTGACCCGTCCCTGTACAGCCCTAAAAACAGTAAGAACTGGACTGAGATCAGTATTGACACTCATGTGAGTGTGAACACTATGAATACAGCTCTGACTCGACTCAAAGACACTCTACATGAGACTTTAGATCAAAAACTCGGTCAAACTGGTAAGTGTATAGTAGACCTGTCACGATTATTAAATAACCGTCTGATCACAGTTATTTGAGACAACCGCGATTATTGGGAATTCAAATTCCAATATTTTCCAATTATTACAGTGATGAGACCAATTTACAATAAACATCAGATTTACACAATCTACACAAAATTACACAATATACAAATAATTATATACAATATACAATACACACAATATACAATAACAATAATATATATATGCAGTGAGGTTGTATAATGGTTGTATTTTATATGAAAAAAATACTTCTTATAATGTATGAAGCACACATGCAGAAAAAACACCTTAAAATATGACAATTAATCATCATAATAGATGAATGAATTTAAATAGTTTGACAATCATCAGCTGAATGTCATAATGGTGACAGCTCTAGTGTATAACAAACATAATGTAATGTATGTGGGAAGCAGGAGAAGGCAGACGGGTGGTTTGGATCCAAATGTGGCTTTTATTATAAATAACAAATAAATAAACACAAAGAAAAGTCCACGATGGGGAAAAAATAACTAACTCTAACACATAAGAACAAACAGCTGGAAGAACATAAACAAAGGGCAGGAAACAGGGGCATAGGCACGACATGAAAACCATACAACGAACGACAAAGGAAAACAACAGGGTTTAAATACACAGACACAATGAAGACTAAACGAGACACAGGTGAGAACAATGATGAGTGCAGGCAGTGAGGGAGGCCGGGAATTGTAGTTTTTTTAGACAAAGACAAGTGAAACACGGAGCGGACAACAAGGAAAACGTGACATGGAACGGGATAAGTGACATGTGAAACAGAAAACACGGGGCAGACAACACAGGAACGTAACATAATCCCCCCTCAAAAGGACCGGATTCCAGACGGTCCTAAGAAACAAAAAAATAGCACAAATATTCAAGGAGAGAGGGGCTAGAAAATGGGGAAAACAGACAGACCAAAGGGGGCACAAGGGACACAGAGACAGACCAAGGAGGCACAAAGGACACAGAGACAGACCAAGGAGGCACAAGGGGCAATCAGGCAGTCCACGGAGGCACATGGGCCGACAGGCAGTCCATGGGGATATGAGACGGGGACCGGGTCAGGTGGCCTGGGGGGCGTCCACCGGGTAGGGACATGTTTAGGAGGTCTGGGAGGCGGCCACAATCTAGGGACAGGTTTTGGTGGTCCGGAGACTGGCCACAAGGCAAGGGCCGGTTCAGGGGGCCTGGGAGGTGGCCACAGGACAGAGGCCGGTTCAGGGGGCCTGGGAGGAGGAGTGGCCACTGGGGGAGCTGGCGGAGCCACGTGAGGCGCAGGTAGGGCCGCAGGAGACCCTGGGGGCCGAGCAGAGGCAGGCAGAGCCGTGGGGTACACTGTGGGCGGAGCCGTAGAAGGCTTGGGAGTCGGCGCCGTGGAAGGTGTAGGCGGAGCCGAGGGAGGCTCGGGAGGCGGAGCCGAGGGAGGCGATGGCGTAGAAGGCTCAGAAGGCGGAGCCGAGGGAGCCACTGGAGGCGGAGCCGAGGGAGGCTTGGGAGGCGAGGGCGAAGAAGGCTCTGAAGGCGGTGCCGAGGGAGGCTTCGTAGGCGGAGTCGTGGTTGGCGGAACCATAGAAGGTTCTGTAGGCAGGGCCGAGGGAGGCACCGGGGGTGGAGCCGTGGTTGACAGAGCCGTGGGAGGCTCATGAGGCTGAGCCGAGGGAGACTCAGGAGGAGGAGCTGAGGGAGGCGGAACCATGGAAAGCTCTGGAGGCTCAGGGGGCAGAGCCGTGGGAGGCTCGGGAGGCAGAGCAGAGGGAGGCTCGGGAGGCGGAGCCGTGGAATGCTCAGGAGGCGGAGCCCTGGGTGGCTCGAGAGACCTGAGGGGCGGAGCCCAGGAAGGCTCGAGGGGCGGAGCCCTGGGTGGCTCGGGAGGCGGAGCCCTGGGTGGCTCGGGGGGCTTGAGAGGAGGAGCCCTGGGAGGCTCGGGAGGAGGAGCCCTGGGAGGCTCGGGAGGAGGAGCCCTGGAAAACTCGAGAGACTTGAGAGGCGGAGCCCTGTGAGGCTCGAGGGGCTGAGCCTTGGGTGGCTCGGGAGGCTCGAGAGGAGGAGCCCTGGAAGACTCGGGAGGAGGAGCCCTGGAAAACTCGTGTGACTTGAGAGGCGGAGCCCTGGGAGGCTCGAGGGGTGCTGGCTCTTGGACGGTCATGGCTACTGGTGCTCTCTCTCAGATGGTCATGGCTACTGGCGCTGGCTCAGGGACAGTCGAGGCTACAGGTGCTGGCTCAGGGACGGTCGAGGCTACAGGCGCTGGCTCTCTGACGTTTGAGGCTTCTGGCACTGGCACACTGACGTTTGAGGCTTCTGGCACTGGCTCACTGACGTTTGAGGCTTCAGGCTCTGGCTGGTTAACCGTTGGACACTGAGGGCAGCGCCACGGGGGGTTCTGGGGACGGAGCTGCGGGAGGCGGAGGCTGGAGAGCAGAGGACTTCCCCTTCTCCTCTTCCTCCGGATGGATGAGACTGGCGACGCTGGAATGCTGTGTGGTTGGCGTGGCGTCAGGCTCGCTGACCGTGGCTGACGTGGGCTCAGGCTCGCTGATCGTTGCTGACATGGGCTCAGGCGCGCTGATCGGGGCAGGCGTGGGCTCTGGCTCGCAGACCGGGGCAGGCGTGGGCTCTGGCTCGCAGACCGGGGCAGGCGTTGGCTGGGAGGCGGAAGCCCTCCTTCTCTTCCTCCTCCGAGCAGACGAAGTTGGCCGTGCTGGCTCGTTGACAGCGACAGGCGTGGGCTTTGCTCACTGACCGGAGGGGCTGGCGTGACAGGGAGCGCTAGGGACGACTGGAGAGTCACCGCCGTGGGTGGAGCGGTAGGGTCCTCCTCAACGACGCCCACGGTGAACGGTGAGCCACAGACCAATAGAGTTGCCTTCATGAAGTCGCAGAGCTTCCAGTAGCGCATTGCCGGTGGCAACCGCTCCTTTAGACAGTCGTTCAGGTTGTCCCTGAAGAAGACCACAAGGGAAGAGTCAGGGAAGTCCGAGACGCTCGCCAGAACGAAGTCGCGGATGTGGTCTTCTACCGGTCGGTCCCCTTGTTTCAAGCAGAGCAGCCGGAATCCATGTTTGGTCGTTCGTTCTGTAATGTATGTGGGAAGCAGGAGAAGGCAGACGGGTGGTTTGGATCCAAATGTGGCTTTTATTATAAATAACAAATAAATAAACACAAAGAAAAGTCCACAATGGGAAAAAATATCTAACTCTAACACATAAGAACAAACAGCTGGAAGAACATAAACGAAGGGCAGGAAACAGGGGCATAGGCACGACATGAAAACCATACAACGAACGACAAAGGAAAAGGAAAACAACAGGGTTTAAATACACAGACACAATGAAGACTAAACGAGACACAGGTGAGAACAATGATGAGTGCAGGCAGTGAGGGAGGCCGGGAATTGTGGGAATTGTAGTTTTTTAGACAAAGACAAGTGAAACACGGAGCGGACAACAAGGAAAAAGTGACATGGAACGGGATAAGTGACATGTGAAACATTTGATTTACTTGTGTCAGTAACTGTCTTGAGACCAGTTCAAATGACTTTCTGTGTTCATCAACAGCATGTTCATAGAGTTTCAGAAGCATTTCTCCTGTAATATTCCTGTAAACAATTGCTGATGTTTTCTTGTGATTTGTGTTGACAGTATTGAGGAGGATGCAGCAGTATGCAGGTACAGTGTGTGATCTTCACTGTTCTCTCATATACACTTACAATACTTTACATTTATATACTGACAGCTGACTTACTGCACTACACTTTCATTATACTCTGATTCAATATTACATCAATCAAAATGTTTGTATTCTGAAGTGATTGATATTCTCTGATCTCTCTCAGTGGATGTGACTCTGGATCCTGATACAGCTAATCCTAATCTCATCCTGTCTGATGATGGAAAACAAGTGAAACATGGAGACATTAAACAAAACCTCCCAGATAAACCAGAGAGATTTGATTACTGTGGCATTGTCCTGGGAAAGAAGGGATTCAGTTCAGGCAGATTTTATTTTGAGGTGCAGGTGAAGGGAAAGACTAAGTGGGATTTAGGAGTGGTCAGAGAATCCATTAACAGGAAGGGATAGATCACACTGACTCCAGTGAATGGATTCTGGACTGTGATTCTGAGGAATGAGAATGAATATTACGCCTGTGAAAATCCTCCTGTCTCTCTGTGTGTGAGAATGAAGCCACAGAAGGTTGGTGTGTTTGTGGATTATGAGGAGGGTCTGGTCTCCTTTTATGATGTGGAGTCCAGCTCTCATATTTACTCTTTCACTGGTCAGTCTTTCACTCAAACACTCTTTCCGTTTTTTAGCCCAAGTAATAATGCTAAAGGTAAAAACTCAACTCCACTGATCATCACACCTGTCAGTTACAATTAATGAATTTACACCCCATAAATATAAAAACTACATGAACATTAGATTTGTACATTTCTTAAAAGACAATATGAGGTATGGTTGCTAGGGAGATCAGTATGGTTGCTAGGGAGATCTGGATGGTTGCTATGGAGATCTGGATGGTTGCTATGGAGATATGGATTGTTGCTAGGGAGATCTGGATGGTTGCTAGTGTGTTCTGTGTGTTGTCATTTTTATTTCACCAGAACTTGAATTTGAAAAAGCCTCTAAATTCATGATCTTCAAAAAAGACTGGGTGTAATTTGTTGTCATCAAAAGATTTTGCTGTTAATTTTTTATATTTGAAAATATTTTGTGTAAATTCACCTAAAAAAATTCAGGTTGTGTAATTCGAGGTTTTATTAATCAAGTGGTGAAATTCAGGTGTAATTAAAATGTTTGATGTATTAATGTCATACAGAAAGTTTACACACAATAACAGAACAATGTCCACATTGTGTGAAATGTTCATTCAGATCCTTTTTCAGTGAAGTGAAACTTTTCATTCAGTTTTCATATTATTTTTAAATAAATCTTTTTAACAGGAACATGAAAGAAAAAGCTGTTACATATTTCAAATAAATCTGTTATGTTATTAATCTGTTATTAAACTGTTATTAAAGGTGATTCCAGGTTGTTTTTAACACAGTTTCAACGCTTGATAAACGGTAAGACTGTTTTTGCTCTGGTGTTCAGACTTAAACAATAATTCAACAAGTTCAATGTCATTTCTTTGAATTAATGCGAAACTGTCACATGACAGAGTTTACCCCAATAGTTGACCCTCTATACCTCCGATCACATTTGCTGAGCTTCTTCTAATGACATTAAATTAATTGGAGATGATCATCAAGTTCAGTCGGTCATGAAATGTTTCTGGACAAATCTGCGGGACATAATGCAGTTGTGATGCTTTAGATTAAATTATTGTTAAAATATTGAATATCAGGATTGAATCATATAAACCCTGATATTACACCACATCAGTTCTTCTGTAATATCTGTGCACACATCATAAACACATCCATGATGGTCCTTAAGTAGTAAATATAATGCACGCCATGAATTTCTAAATATGACTTTAGTATTTTAAAAACTGTGTAAACGATTATAAAATAATGCAATAGAAGAGCGATGTAAAATTAACAGTGTTAGTTCAAGAGTATTTCCTGAAAGTTAAAAGACTTACTCGCCCCATCAATACACATAAGGGTTATTATAGATCATTCACATGTTAAATCTCTCACAGCAGACATTTGTCTCTTTAGGCCGGTCAAACAACACAACCATTTGCAGAAACATGTCCCGACGTAATTATAAATGATCTGAACAATCTAGTTTAAGGATTTGGTTATTTCACATTTGACACAATGTCTCTGTAGATGTTTAGCCAGTATCATTAATCTATACAAGATTCCTCATGGCAGAGTCACATTGTGCCAACTGCTGGACAGATTTTCCATCTATCTACAGCATCATAAACGATCATGTCACAGCTTTCCTCCATCATAGTCTGTATGGTAACATCAGTTTCACAGCAAATACACTCTTCTTCTTCTACAAAGATTGTTAAAATATCCAGGACAGCCGTCTGTATCATCTGTAGATCGGGTGTTCAACCAAACACTCTCAAATCTTGGGCTAGAATATGATTAAGACGGTTTCAATACTCTATAAATTAGTTCTGTTCAAAAGGCCATGATGGAGAATTCTGACCAATCAGATTGCTTGTTACTGCAGCCTCACGTGTCTGAAGTGAAAACCCAACGAGAGCATTGAGCAGATGCAATATAGCAAGTTAGAGTGAACAGTTCGCTAACTTCACTCTAGTTAGTTTAATTACTGTTCTTTGGTAGTACTTTGAGTTTTAGGGATATGGGATATGGTGTGCGTGTATATAAAGTAAGTGCAAGTGGACTTTCTGTTCTTAATTAGTTGTTTGCTTTGATGCATCATAGCATAAAACTAGCGACATTGCACCTTCATTAATATTCAATCTAGAATGTTATGAGTGTCAGAGGACTGCTTCACTGTATGTTTGAATCTCTATTGCACACTATTATTATTGTTTAATGATGATTACATGCAATTCAAGGTATTGTGTTGAAGATTTTCGTAATGGTCAGTTAGTTGCGCAACGTTCACGTCTACTGATGTTTACATAGACGCTATTTACGGTTTGGTGGCGCCACCCTGTGGGAAAATTAAGAATAACCACCCAACAGTGTAATTTACCTACTTTATTATTATTACCTTTTGTTCTGATAGTCTATGTAGACTTACAAGGTATTGTTATATATTCAATTGGGTATTTATGTTGTGAATAAGAATGTGTACTAAGTTTATTTACTGTGTTAATTTGTTACAGAACCACACATATGTATGCCCAACGAAGTGAATTTCAGTAAACTCATTGAAAGAACTTGGAAACTGCCTGGTGATTCTCTGCAAATAAGTGTCATCACACACAGTTCTGACCGACTGTCTGCAGCGTTTCGAATCAATCCGAATTAGTGTCTAAAACTAAACCCCTCTATTTCAATTGGTCCTTCGAGCCGGATCGGCGAATCACTGCAGAGATGATGTCCCATTCTGAGTCAGATCCTCCTGTTGTCCGACCCAGACGACAGCTAAGGGTACCTGCATATCTAGCAGATTATCAAGTTCATGGATCAGACCATGTGCGGAGATCACTACCAAATCCTTGTCTCAGTGAGACTGAAATTGAAGATGCTCCATTGAATTCAGAAAATATATCCAGAGCGTCCTCGCCAAAAAGTCAGCCTTCATACATAAGTGATCTGGTTCTACAGGATGAATGGCAAGAAACACTGGAGGATGTGCAGCATGAGAATGATGTGCTTCGCAGTCACATTCACTATATGCCAGAGATTTTGAAAGCCTTACAAGGGCTTAAGGCAGAGAATGCCACACTAAAGCATGAAATCCAAAACATAACTAGAAGTATGGAGACTTCCAACAGATCAGTGACTCCTATACCAGCCCCTCGTACCAATGTGCCACGAATCACCTGTCGTCAGCCTCCACCATGCACAAGTATTCCTGCCATGCATTCTAAAGATATACGGCAACCCAGATCTGTACAGATTGCGCAGTTGACTGACCAGATGAGCAGCTTCACCCTTACACCTAAACAAGATGAACAGATGCATACTGACACAAGCTGTCATGTCCTTCCACAGAGGTACTATACTCACACAGAACAGTCAGCTGAAGCCACTCATTATGATAAGTATACCGCCAGATCAGGGCACCAACCCTTTCTGGGTGAGAGAGAGTACCGCCTACCCTGACAATCTGAGTTTACACCAAGAGCTGAAATGTCAAACCATCAGGAGAGGATATACAGAGGACCTAAGCCTACTATACCCACCTTGACATCGTCAGATCCAAGACAGTTCTCAAGGCTTCGGATGGCTTTAGAAAACATCCTCCCGGAGGAAGCCACAGAGCGTTTCAAATATCAGATTCTCGCTGATCATTTAAAGTTAGAAGAGGCATTGTTAGTGGCAGACTCCTACTGTAACTCGACACACCCCTACACAGACACCATGCAAGCTCTTGTAAAGATGTATGGTCAACCCCACAAGCTGGTTCTACAGAACATTCGATGGTAATCGATGGTCCCAGCATCCGAGCGGGAGACGTGAAGGCATTTAAGCTGTTCGCACTACGCGTGCGCTCTTTGGTGAGCATGTTGGTGCAGCTAGGATCTGAAGGAACAGTTGAATTGCAATGTGGTTCACATGTGTCAAGGTTACAAAGTAAACTTCCTCATGATCTGAAGACTAGTTTTAAGAGGTATATACATCCATACAGAGTAACCATTCCCACTCTCTTTGATTTCGCTGATTGGTTGGAGTATGAGCTGCAAGTTCAAGATGATAGCTCCAGAATAAGTAGTTATGCTCCTGACCAGACAACTAAGAGAAGGGATGACCGCCGCAATCAGAGGTTCTCTGGGAAATCCACCTCAATCCTGTTGGGTACTGAGAAATCTGTCATGGACATTGAACCCAAAATGACTGCTTCAGAGACAAAGCATAGCCCAAATAGCTACAGAGGGAAGTTACATGCATACTGCCCTTATTGTGAGAATGCCAATCATTTCCTTAATGGATGTGAGAATTTCAAAGAACTTTCTAGGAAAAGAATTATTCGCAAGAATAATCGCTGATGGCGCTGTGGCCGTAGCCGTCATGCATCTAAATGCACCTTGAAAGCCCTCTGCAAGACATGCAACAGGAAACATCTACTAATATTGCATGATGTGAATGAGCGAGCTGTGGATACCGGTAATGAGTCTGAAACCAGAGAAAACTCCTGCCTGGTGAGCACCACAAAAGATATCCTATATGTAGATCGTCCTGTCTACAGCTGTAAGGTTCTCCTAAAAGTGAGTAAAGTTGTCATCACAAATGGGAATAAATCCATTGAAGTGTATGCAGTGTTGGATGATGGGTCTGAGAGGACCATTCTCCTCCATGCCGCAGCACAGCAGCTAAACCTCAAAGGACATCCGGATGACCTGATACTGCGAACAGTAAAACAGGATCAGCAGGTGCTTCATGGGGTGGCTGTTTCCTTTGAAGTGTCTCCAATCTCCAACCCACATAAGAAATTTCTTATTCAAGGTGCCTTTACAGCTGAGAGGCTTGGTCTTGCTGAACATTCCTACCCGGTGGCTTCCTTGCAGAAGAAGTACCGTCATCTAGCAGGACTCCCGCTGCAGCAGCTAGACAAAGTGCGGCCTGTATTGCTGATTGGCTCTGACTGCCCTCATTTAATTACGCCAATTGAGCCTGTCCGCCTAGGTCCACCAGGTGGACCAGCTGCAGTCAAGACTCGCCTGGATGCTTCAAGGCCCCACACATGAGCTCATAAACATGGGCTTAACACTCACCAATGCTTCTTTACTACTATCTCCCCAAATGCAGAATTATTTGCACAGGTTGAAAAACTATGGCAGATGGATGTGTTACCTTACCGCATTGAGAAAGTGGTGATGCGATCCAAGATGGATCAGGAAGCTGTCAGAATTCTAGAGGAGAAAATGGTGAGAGTTTCCATTGATGGAGTAATGCGTTATGCCACACCACTCCTTCGGATGCAGAACATGCCACATCTGTGCATGCCTAAAGAAGCAGTTCTGCCACAACTAAGAAGTACTGAGCGGAAGCTATTAAAAAACCCTGTGCAGGCTTCGGCCTACAAAGCTGAGATTGCAAAGCTGAAGGATGCTGGATATGTGGTGAAACTAGAACCAGTTGAAGTTAATAGTTCAAAAGATTCGTGGTACATTCCCCACCATATGGTACAGCATAACGGTAAAAACCGGGTCGTCTACAACTGTTCATTCCAGTATGGGGGTCACAACCTAAATGAACTTCTCTTACCTGGTCCTACATTGGGCCCATCTCTGTTGGCTGTGTTACTCCGCTTCCGTGAGCACTCCATAGCCATAAGCAGCGACATTCGTGGGATGTTTCATCAGGTGAGGCTGCTCCCTGATGACATGTCTTTACTCCGGTTCCTGTGGAGGGATCTAAAGTCAGAACAACCTGCAGAAGTGTACCAGTGGCAGGTGCTACCCTTTGGCACGACATGTAGTCCCTGTTGTGCCACTTATGCGCTGCAAAGGCATGTTATAGATCACAGTCAGCCTGGGGACAAGGTCAGAGAGGTCATTGAAACGTCGTTTTATGTTGACAATTGTCTACATAGCCTTACCTCCAAAGAAGCTGCTAAAGACTTGCTTAACCAGCTCTGTACACTCCTAGCTGCTGGAGGCTTTGAGTTGCGCCAGTGGGCAAGCAATTGTCCATCAGTAATCAATCACCTTCCCCCTGAAGCAATATCCAATAGTTGTGATCTTTGGCTAAGTCAGGGCCACCAAAATGTCCATGAATCAACACTTGGATTGCACTGGCATTGTCAATCTGACACCTTGCGATACAAGCACCGAGCTACAAGCTGTTCTACAGTGACAATGCGTAACATCTACAGCATTCTGGCAAGACAGTATGATCCTCTTGGTTATATTATCCCTTACACCACCAGGGCAAAGATATTGGTGCAACGCCTGTGGGACAAAAAGCGTGACTGGGATGATCCACAGTTGCCAGAGGATCTACTTGCCTCATGGTACTCATGGGAAAAAGAGTTGAGTTATCTAGAGAATATATCTCTGCCCAGGTGTTATTCCAGCCCACATCTGGATCTCCTGATCTGCAAACATGAAATACATGTGTTCTGCGATGCGTCAGAACAGGCATATGGTTCAGTGGCTTATCTGCGGACAGAAAACACTGAAGGTGAAGTGGAAGTTGCATTCCTGGCCGCTAGATCTCGCGTCACTCCCCGAAAGCAACAGTCCATACCCCGCCTTGAGCTATGTGCGGCTCTGAGTGGTGCACAGCTCTCTAAGCTCCTCTCTACAGAGCTCACTATCTTTATCCATTCTGTTACACTCTGGTCAGACTCCACAACAGTGCTTACTTGGTTGTTATCCAGCTCATGCCGTTACAAGGTTTTTGTGGGGACGAGAGTGGTGGAAATTCAAGAACTAACAGCATCTGCTACCTGGAAATATGTACGATCTGGAGATAACCCAGCAGATGATATAACTTGAGGCAAACCTCTTCATGATTTAATAGAAGGGAGTCAGTGGAATCAGGGACCTCCATTCCTCAAACTGCCACCAGAGTGCTGGCCTGAACAACCATCCTTACACCTTGAACAGCAGAACAGTGAGTTAAGGCAGTCTGCATTCTGTGGGTTGGCAACAACAACAACTACACCCTTGCCAAACCCCCAACAGTATAAAACATTAACAGAGTTCATAGAGGCTTGTTGCCAGCATCTTCATGGGGCAGCACACACTGCATGCGCTGACACACTACAAGATATCGAGCAAACAATACTTTGTCAAGCACAGACTGAGTCCTTCCCTTCTGAGGTAAAATCAGGCAAGCCAGTTTTAGCCACAAGCAGATTGGCTTCTCTGTCCCCTGAATTTGATACTGCTTCAGGGTTGATCAGAGTAGGGGGGCGCTTGCGCCATTGTAATGAGCTGGAAATGGATGCTGTCCATCCAATCGTCCTTGAACCTCAAAATCCTATCACCAGACTAATCATTAAGGATTACGATGGGAGATTGCACCACCCTGGACCAGAACAAGTGTTCGCTGAAATAAGGAGGACCTACTGGATATTAAGAGGTCGTGAAGCAGTCTGGCGACATCAACGGCACTGTGTGGAGTGCAGGAAATGGAGAGGACGCCCAGAAGCACCCCGTATGGCAGACCTGCCTCTCGCCAGACAGCGAATTTTCAAACCAGCTTTCTACTCAACTGGCATGGACTGTTTTGGACCTTTTCTAATCAAGATTGGACGCCGTAATGAAAAAAGGTGGGGCATAGTGTTTAAGTGTCTGACCACCAGAGCTGTCCATCTCGATGTTCTTGCTAGCATCGACTCAGACTCATTCTTGATGGCCTTGAGACGCTTTGTCGCTCGCCGTGGGAAACCCTATGAGTTGTTATGTGACCAGGGAACCAATTTCAAAGGGGGAGAACGAGAGTTGAATGAATCCTTCGCTGCTCTGCATCATGAGCTACAGAATCACCTTGCTAATCAGCAAATCAAGTTTGTCTTCAATCCTCCAGGAGTGCCTCACTTCGGAGGATGCTGGGAAAGAGAGATCCGCTCAATCAAAACAGCCCTCCGAGTTACCATTGGTGCACAGAGTGTTACTGGAGAAGTGCTAAGAACAGTCTTAATTGAGATTGAAGGGATCCTCAACTCAAAACCACTTGGTTACACATCTTCAGACATTGCTGACCCTGACCCAATTACCCCCAATTGCTTCCTGATTGGACGGCGGGATGCATCCTTGCCCCAGGTGGTCTATCAGGAGTCCGAGGCACTGAGTCGACAGCGCTGGCGACACAGCCAACTGCTTGCGGATCACTTCTGGAGGCACTTCTTAAAGTATTATCTACCTAGTCTCCAAGCCCGGCAAAAGTGGAGATCAGAGAAAGAGGCTTTACAGGTTGGTGATGTGGTAATGATCGTCGATCCTCAATTACCACGGGCCCTTTGGCCAGTAGGAAAGATCACCCAAGCATTCCCGGGCACAGATGGCAGAGTAAGGTCAGCCAATGTGGAGGTTAAAGGAAGGATGTATACACGACCTGTAGCTCGACTTATCCACCTTCCAGCTTTACCTGATGAGGACTGATGTTATAAGTCGACCTTTTGTGAAATGGGCGAATTCAATCACTGAATTCGGGGGCGGCTGTTCAAAAGGCCATGATGGAGAATTCTGACCAATCAGATTGCTTGTTACTGCAGCCTCACGTGTCTGAAGTGAAAACCTAACGTGAGCATTGAGCAGATGCAATATAGCAAGTTAGAGTGAACAGTTCGCTAACTTCACTCTATTTAGTTTAATTACTGTTCTTTGGTAGTACTTTGAGTTTTAGGGATATGGGATATGGTGTGCGTGCATATAAAGTAAGTGCAAGTGGTCTTTCTGTTCTTAATTAGTTGTTTGCTTTGATGCATCATAGCATAAAACTAGCGACATTGCACCTTCACTAATATTCAATCTAGAATGTTATGAGTGTCTGAGGACTGCTTACATTTACATTTATGCATTTGGCAGACGCTTTTATCCAAAGCGACTTACAGTGCACTTATTACAGGGACAATCCCCCTGGAGCAACCTGGAGTTAAGTGCCTTGCTCAAGACACAATGGTGGTGGCCATGGGGTTAGAACCTGTGACCTTCTGATTAACAGCCCTGTGCTTTAGCCACTACGCCACCACCACACCATGCCTACATGCAATTCAAGGTATTGTGTTGAAGATTTTCGTAATGGTCAGTTAGTTCACGTCGTTCACGTCTACTGATGTTTACATAGACGCTATTTACGGTTTGGTGGCGCCACCCTGTGGGAAAATTAAGAATAACCACCCAACAGTGTAATTTACCTACTTTATTATTATTACCTTTTGTTCTGATAGTCTATGTAGACTTACAAGGTATTGTTATATATTCAATTGGGTATTTATGTTGTGAATAAGAATGTGTACTAAGTTTATTTACTGTGTTCATTTGTTACAGAACCACACACATGTATGCCCAACGAAGTGAATTTCAGTAAACTCATTGAAAGAACTTGGAAACTGCCTGGTGATTCTCTGCAAATAAGTGTCATCACACACAGTTCTGACCGACTGTCTGCAGCGTTTCGAATCAATCCGAATTAGTGTCTAAAACTAAACCCCTCTATTTCAAGTTCTTCAAAGTTTGAAAAGAAAGAAATACTCATCATCAGTCTCATAAACAGCTGTGATCCATATGATATGGTTGGTCATCCTTTCACATGTCAAATCACAGCCACAAACGACATTTTATTTCAGCATGCCTAAGCAAGTTTTGAGTAAGGATCATGTAATATTGCCAAATTAATTTATTTAATTTACTGTTAATTTTACATTGCTCTTCTATTGCATTATTTTATAATAGTTTATACAGTTTTTAAAATACTAAAGTCATATTTTGAAATTCATGGTATGTGTTAACCAACAACATTGCCACTAAAATGTAATTCCGTCTCTTAAAAATTAAAGAATATTGTACAAAGATAAAATAAATAATAATTGAAAATAATGAGACCATAGACAGTTTTTGCATTAAATGGGAATTTGTCAAATATAGAATTGGACAATGTTCCATAAAGTTTAGTGAGGAGATTGCCATGAAGAAGAGAATAATGTAATCTGTTCCAGGAAATGAGTAAATACTGTGATAAGGCAGAATTAAATAGTGAAGATAAAGACAAACTATTGATATTGCAAGCCAGACGAGACGATATGTATCGCAAAAGAGCTCAAGGTGCATTTGTGAGATCGCGAGCAAAGTGGTTAGAAGAAGGAGAAAATATCACCTCATATTTCAGCCATTTATAGAAGAGAAGACAGGAAAATAAGGCAATATCAAGTTGACTGATAAATGGAGTGTAAGGATTATAAAATGATTGAAAAGGAAGTTTTCACTTTCTATAATAATCTCTACACTTCTGCATATTCTCAATTGGATTCCTCAACTTTTCTAAATAAAATTAAGGACTTCATACCCAAGATTGATGATTCGTTTAAAGACTTTTGTGAGTCCGATTTAAAAATAGAAGAACTGGATGATATGAGCTTGAAATTGGCATTGAATAAATCCCCTGAGGGGCTCACAGCCGACTTCTATAGATTATTTTGGACAGATATCAGACAGTTGTTATTTAAGGCAATACAAGAATGCATAATAACGAATTAATGACAAGCATGAAGCAAGGTCTAATACTTATTCCCAAACATGGCAAATATAAAAGATTGTTAATCTAAGACCTATTACACTTCTTAATACTGATTATAAATTATTATCCGGAATAATTGCAGCTAAAATGAAAAAAATATAATAAATGAAACTCAGTCTGGCTTCCTTGCTGGAAGATTTATCCATGATAACATACGACTAGATTTAATCGATTACAATCATACATTTGTAGAGCAGGGCTTCAATGTCATTTTAGATTTCTACAAAGCTTTTGATTTGGTAGAACATCCTTTAATATTAGAAACTTTACATCATTTTGGTTTTGGACAGAAATTGGCAAATGTAATAAGCCTTCTTTACAATGATATTAACAGCTGTGTATCTCTGGAGCACGACACATGCTCGCGATTCACAGTCAAGAGGGGCATTAGACAAAACTGCACCAGTACTCCTTTATTATTTATAATTCTCGCTGAACTACCGTCTATTATTATTAGAATCAGGGACGTGCGCAGATATTTTGGGGGGCAGGGGCCCAAGTGGAAAAAAGGGCACTTCTCATTATTATTTACAATTGTCAAAATAATATAGTTATTTTGTTTATCCTATTCACCTGCAGTGCCTTGTCAAATGTATGCAAATTAGGACATTTTAATTAGTTAACATCTAATTTGCATATCAATGTGGCGATTTTGATGACGTTTTAAGACACAAATTTTACTGTATTCACCTGCAGTGTCTCCATTAAGTACAGTACATTAGCCTGTAATTCATGATATATTGCCTTAGCTAAACTTTAACTTACTTATTACATTAACTAGTAGCTCATGAGTCATGCATGTTAGCAAGAGACAAGTTAACTATATTTGGCTTTTGGTTTATAGCTCTTACTAACCTGAAATTGCCAAACATCACAATCCGGAAAGCTTTTGTCAATGAATTATATCCAATAAAAAATCCAATATTTTTCTAATGATGAGGTTAAGAAATTGAGAACAAAATATTAAAAATGTCCAATCGTACGAAAAGCAAAGGAAGTCCACTTTAAAACTCTTAATGCAATAAATCCTTCTGGAGAGTTCTTAAGACGCAGATTTGGTCTAGATCAGAACAGTTGCTCATTTGGTGATACAGAACACTTATTCTATGAATGTACATTTGTGAATGCCTTCTGGAAGATTTACATTACTGTTATTTCTTAAATTTGACAATTTCTTTGGTATATTTGCTAAAGAGAGAACACACGACTTGGCAATGAACATAATTATTATTCTTGGGAAATTATTTTGAAGAGTAGATTCATTAAAACAGGAGCTCTGCCATTATTTCTTATCACTGAAGTCAATGAAGAATAACGTATCGGTTACCTAACGTAACCTCGGTTCTCTCTAGATGAGGGAACGAGTATTGCATAAGCTAGCTTACGCTACGGGAAAGATTCATCTTTTCTGAGATATTGAAGCCAAAAAATTATCCTTAATTTTTGTATCCATTGTCAACGCAGTGTGGCAGCTGCAGACCTTGAGCGGGCTAGCTAGCGAGCTCATAGGTTGCTCTGCGGCAACTGCTGCAGCCTATAGATGAGCTTGGGCGAACTCGCATCCAATGAGAGGCGTCCGCGCTCACTGCATCAAAGCCCGCCAAAATGGGCGTGACTAGAGTGCATATAAGCGTAGTTCAGTAGGCTGGAACCCTGGTTTTCATTGACTGAAGCGAAAAGTCGCTGCGTGGCGCGAAGCACGGCCGGCTACGCAATACTCGTTCCCTCATCTAGAGAGAACCGAGGTTACGTTAGGTAACCGATACGTTCTCTTACGAGAGGTTCTCTCGAATTGCGTAAGCTAGCTTACGCTCACGGGAACCCATTGTCAACGCCGTCGCGCCAAGCATCCACTGTATGAGCCCCAGGGAATTAAGGGGGACCCGGGGAGCCCTTATGAGTGGGGAAATAATATTTGGCCGGCAAGAATGCGGGTCATTGATTGTGTAATACATAAGCACATAGTGGGAAGGGAACAACAGAGCGGCGGTGCCGGTCTGTGTGGAATGTGTCCCATCAGTGCAGCTCACCAGGGGAGCTGTAGCGTATTAAACCGCTAGTAGTTTTGCCTGCAGAGCGGGCACTTCCATATTGTAAAATCTGACAAAGGTGGAGGGGAAGTCCATCCCGCTGCCACACATATGTCGTGAATGGAAATCCCGCTGGACCATGCCCACGAGGATGCCATGCCTCTAGTGGAGTGAGCCCTAATGCCCAACGGGCATGGCAGGTCTTTTGACGCGTATGCAGCAGCAATAGCGTCCACTATCCATCTAGATAGTGTCTGTTTCGAGGCAGCGAGACCTTTGGTGCGCCCTCGAACGAAACGAAAAGCTGCTCAGAGCGTCTGAAAGCAGCGGAGCGCGCAGTATACAATCTCAGTGCTCTGACCGGGCAAAGGAGATTGGCGTCGCGTTCAGCTATCGGTGCTGGCAGCGCCGATAGGGAAATGACCTGTGCTCTGAAAGGAGTACCGATCACCTTGGGAACATAGCCATGTCTAGGCTTTAAAATGACCTTGGAGTCACTTGGTCCAAACTCAAGACACGCAGTGCTGACAGACAGCGCGTGAAGGTCTCCCACACGTTTGACTGATGACAGGGCAGTCAGAAAAACGGTTTTGAGTGAAAGGTATTTCAAATCCACGGATTGAAGTGGTTCGAAAGGGGGGGCTTTCATAGTTTCGAGAACTATAGAAAGATCCCAGATAGGAACCGATGGGAGGCGCGGGGTTCATCCTTCTAGCTCCCTGAGGAAGCGGATGACCAGCTCGTTTTACCCCATGACTGGCCGTGCAGGGGTTCAGCGAACGCCGCAACGGCCGCCACATACACTTTGAGCGTGGATGGGGATCTGCCCTTATCCAGCAGCTCTTGTAGAAATACGAGCAGCGACGACACCCCACATGTCCGCGGGTCCAGGTCTCTGTCGGTGCACCATTTTGAGAACACAGACCATTTTGACGCATAGAGTCTTCTCGTGGAAGGGGCTCTAGCGTGTGTGATGGTGTTTATTACTCCTTCTGGCAGAGCGACGGGTAGTCGTTGATCACCCACGCATGCAGCACCCAGCGCTCTGGGTGGGGATGCCAGATTGTGCTGCGAGCTTGAGAGAGGAGATCTGCTCTCACTGGGATGGGCCACGGCGCTGTCAGTGACAGCTGCGTAAGCTCCGGGAACCATGTCTGATTCTCCCAACGCGGGGCTATGAGGAGCACCGAGTGACGCGTTTCCCTGATCCTCTGCATTACCTGTGGCAATAGCGAGATGGGAGGGAAGGTGTAAAGCGGGCGTCTGGGCCAGTCCTGGGCCAGCGCGTCCTCGCTTTTCGAGAAAAATATAGGGCAGTGAGAGTTGTCTTTGGACGCAAAGAGGTCTATCTCTGCTCTACCGAATAGGTGCCATAACGTCTGGACTGTTTGAGCGTGCAGGGACCATTCCCCTGGGGGAATATTGTCTCTGGACAGTCTGTCCGGGCCGTCGTTCAGGTGGCCTGGCATGTGCGTCGCCCTCAGCGAGCGCAGGTGGCACTGGGACCAACTCAGTATGCGTTTCGTCAGATGGAAGAGGTTCCTGGATCTGACACCGCCCTGACGGTTTAGGTAGGATACCACAGATCTGTTGTCCGAGCGGACCAGGGCGTGGTGACCCTGAATGACCGGGAGAAAGCGCCGCGGCGTACTCGACCGCTATCATTTCCAGACAATTTATGTGAAGGAGCTTTTCCTGAACTGACCATAGGCCGAAAACCGGAGAGCCCTCGCGAGACCGCGCCCCAACCCGTGTTGGACGCGTCTGTCGAGATGACTTTTCGGCGAGATACAGCTCCCATTGTCACTCCCGCTGATACCATTCGGCCACTGTCCAGGGCTGCAGAGCTGATATACAGGTCTGAGTCACCTTGATGGGCTGGCGGCCTGTGGCCCAAGCCCGGCGAGATGCTTGTGGTGTTTAGCCAATGCTGAAGCGGGCGATGTGCAGTAAACCCAGCTGAAGTACTGCTGCGGCTGAGGCCATGTAACCTAGCACTCTCTGGAATTTCTTCAGAGGCGTGAGGCTGTTCATCTGAAAAGATGCGGCTAGTCGCCGAACACGGCGCTGGCGCTGTGTAGATAAGCGAGCCGTCATTGCCACGGAGTCTAGTTCTATTCCCAGGAAGGAAATGGTCTGACTGGGCTGTAGTGAGCTCTTGGTCCAATTGACTGCAAGACCCAAACTGTTCAGATGGCTGAGGAGAACTGCTCTGTGAGACAGAAGCTCCATATGTGACTGAGCCATAATCAGCCAGTCGTCCAAATAGTTCAGAATTCGCAAACCCTGACTCCGCAGGGGTGCGAGCGCCGCATCCATGCACTTCGTGAAAGTACGGGTGCTAAGGACAGGCCGAGCGGAAGGACGGTGTATTGATAAACCTGGCCGTCGGGCGAATCTCAAGAATGGCCTGTGACGGGATTTATCTGAATCTGAAAGTATGCATCTTTCAGATCGAGAGAAATAAACCAGTCCCCTGGCGCACATGCGCGAGGAGTTTCCTGATTGTAAGCATTTTGAACGGTCTTTTTGCAAGCACCTTGTTCAAAACCCTGAGATCTAATATGGGTCTGAGGCCGCCGTCTTTCTTGGGAACAAGAAAATAACGGCTGTAAAGCCCGACTCGCTCAGAGAGGGTGGCACTTTTTCTATGGCCCTTTTGCACAGAAGGCTTGCTATTTCTGAACGAAGCATGCACGCTGCTTCCGTGTTCACAGTGGTTTCGAGCCGGCTCTGAAGCGAGGAGGGCGGCGATCGAACTGTAGCAAATAGCCCTGTTGTATTGTGCTTAACACCCACTTGGATATCCCTGGAATAGCTTCCCACGCTTTGAAGCGTAACGCTAGAGGGTGAATGGCCAATTCGCTCTGATTGCCGCACACAGAGCGCTGAACAAAATGTGTGAGCGCGTTTAGTGTGTTCATGGATGATTGCTCGCAGACAGCATGAACAGGCTGTTTTGTGAGTGACTTCCCGATTGGAATGAATGGGGAAAGAGTCACATCTGTTATGTGATGCGCAAGCATAGTCATGGGCACGGGACTTACACACAGAGGAATGTTTGCTGGCCGTGTAACAGAGCGGGCAGAGAATGGGCGCGCGCACGCATTTGTGGGCGCCTTCATTGATTCTGACGCTCGAGCGGTTCGTAACAGCTTTATGTGAGCGTGCTCTGGTGGGGACACGAGACATGCAGTGCTTGTGTGCAGAAGTGAACACCGGATTGTGGGCACATTTTCTACACATAGGGCTGGTCGTGTGACAGAGCGGGCAGAGAATGGGCGTGCGCACGCATTTGTGGGCGCCTTTATTGACTCTGATGCTCGAGCGGTTCGTAACCGCTTTATGAGAGCGTGCTCTGATAGGGGCACGGGATGTGTTATGCTTGTGTGTAGGGGCGAACACTGGGTTGTGGGCACTTTTTCTACACATAAGACATGTTTGCTCTTTACAAGATTTATTTGGGTCGCCGTGAAAACGGCGTTTGAGTGCTGAGCAAGCGGGCAGTGTCACCGGCTTGTTGGCTGCTAAATTCACCACTGTAGTAGCCTGAGAGAAGGGGACTGACAGGGGCAAAGTTTTGACGGTGGTCCGGCCGCGGCGGACTGAGCCGTCGTTTGTTCAACAAAGTTAGGAAGACTTCGGTTGCTCTGGTTTCAGCGTTACCTTAAATCGAGGCCCGCGGGGCGGCGGTCTGCGGCGGCTGTCTGAACGCTGATCGAGGGCGGCCGCCCTGTCGACACTGAGAAGTCTGAGTTTGTTGAACTGGGCGCTGTGAAGAGGCTCGTGCAGGAGGCTGGTCACGTGAGCGGCCTGCAGAGGAGCTAGCGCGACGCGGCAGGAAGAGGTTCATGGCTTGGGTGGCTTTCTGGACTTCTGAGAAGCGGTCAACAATGCCACTCACCGCTGAGCCGAAGAGACCGGTCGGAGAGAGCGGTGCGTTGAGGAACGTGGAGCGCTCTGCTTCTCCCATGTCGGCTAGTGTTAGCCATAAGTGTCTCTCGGTCACAGTCAGCGATGCCATGCACTTCCCTAGAGCTTGGGCTGCAGCTTTGGTAGCCTGAAGGGCGAGGTCTGTCGCGCCAGTAGATCAGTAACAGCCTCTGGGTGCCTGCCTTTCTCATCCCACTCCCGAAGAAGGTCTGCTTGTAGGATCTGTAAAACGGCCATTGAGTGCAGCGCAGATGCGGCTTGGCCGGCGGCGGAATAGGCGCGGCCAACATAGTTCCAGAAATGGGCAACCTCAGAAAAGAGGCAATGAGCTGCCAAACCACAGACCCGAACATTGCGCTGACCTCTCCTGCCATCAGCACCGGCACAGTGTCATTGTACAAACTGACATCTATAATGTAGCTCCTCACAGAAATCGCATCCGCCCTCAGCGAGGGCGAGCTCTGCGTGCCCCAGTCCCAGGCAGAGAGCGCAGATGATGTGGCGGTCTCCTGTGCTGAGAAGGGCGCGACATGAGGCGCAAGTGGAGCGAGGCATCTTGAAAAAGACGCTCGTACTCTTTTGTGAATAGTTCGTGAGAACTAGCTTGCTTTAAAAGGATACGTCGTCGGATGGCGTAGCTCGCAGGATGGCTGAAGGTGGCTGAGACGGCCGGCTTCTTCTAGCGCTGTCCACGCTTGCTTGATGCCCCTCGAGCGACGACGCGGCTTCCAGGTCAGCGATGCGAAGAGCTTCGCTGAAGAGATGAAAATCAGGGTTCCAGCCTACGAACTACGCTTATATGCACTCTAGTCACGCCCATTTTGGCGGGCTTTGATGCAGTGAGCACGCGGACGCCTCTCATTGGATGCGAGTTCGCCCAAGCTCGTCTATAGGCTGCAGCAGTTGCCGCAGAGCAACCTATGAGCTCGCTAGCTAGCCCGCTCAAGGTCTGCAGCTGCCACACTGCGTTGACAATGGATACAAAAATTAAGGATAATTTTTTGGCTTCAATATCTCAGAAAAGATGAATCTTTCCCGTAGCGTAAGCTAGCTTACGCAATACGAGAGAACCTCTCGTAAGAGAACTTAAACTTGCAGAGAACCCCTAGACCCTGTCACCCCCTTAATTTATTTATTTATTTATGTACTTCAGTTTCTCATTTGACTGTTTGTTTTTTTTATGCTTGTCTTTTGTCTGGATAAGAAATGTTTGCTATTGTACCAGGTCATTTATGTTTGTAATGTACATTTCTTACTGGTCAATAAAGTAAAAAATATATATATAATAATAAAACAAAAAGATTTGAAATTTGACATAATTACGTACAGCGTACAATGTTTCTTTCACGTCCGCATTTTAAACCATTGACACAAACACACACAAGAACATATTGATCATATTATTAATCCTAATGACAGATAACAAATAAAACTATATCAATGAGTCCACAACTAAAGCTCCTTGACTGAATTCATATCAAATTCAATCAAAATGATATTGCTTATATATTTCAAGTCAGGACCGGCCCAGGCTCTGTTGGCAGATGAAAATCACTGAGGGTGCATCTGAAAATAGTGGGGGTGCTCTGTATAAAGTGGAGATGTATCGTAATTACACGTTTTTAAATGTTACTAAAACAACGTAAAAAACAGTTTTTCATGTACAATACTTCATTTTGTTTTTGTCACGTGATCTGTCGCTGTAAATGACAGTAAAATGCTGCTCCTGCAGATTAGGACATACATTGATGCAGCATTTAGTGTTCACAAAATATATTGATTTTTGTGTTTGCGGGATTCAAGGAAATCTGCTGCCAATTTACAGTATTACTCTTACACATTCAATTGAGCTGGTGTGTGTGAATATTTGGGTACAGGGGACACATCTGCCTTTAGTAGATCATGAAGAGAGAAGATACAAAGTTCTGCATAGTTTTAGCTTTTAAACCCAGAATGATGCTCAATTTTCTGAAGTGTTTAAAGACTGATGGGACATTCTGCGATTGCTTGAAGTTTTGCTGCTTCTTTTCTATCACCATCCATCCATCCATCCATCCATCTTCAACCGCTTATCCGAAGTCGGGTCGCGGAGGCAGCTGCTCCAGCAGGGGGCCCCAAACTTCCCTATCCCGAGCCACATTAACCAGCTCTGACTGGGCTGACCCGAGCGTTCCCAGGCCAGTGTGGAGATGTAATCTCTCCACCTAGTCCTGGGTCTTCCCGAGGCCTCCTCCCAGCTGGACGTGCCTGAAACACCTCCCTAGGGAGGCGGCCAGGGGCATCCTTACCAGATGCCCAAACCACCTCAACTGACTCCTTTCAACGCAAAGGAGCAGCGGCTCTACTCCGAGCTCCTCACGGATGACTGAGCTCCTCACCCTATCTCTAAGGGAGAAGCCCGCCACCCTTCTGAGGAAGCCCATTTCGGCTGCTTGTACTCGCGACCTAGTTCTTTCGGTCATAACCCAACCTTCATGACCATAGGTGAGGGTAGGAACAAAAATTGACCGGTAGATCGAGAGCTTTGCCTTTCGGCTCAGCTCTCTTTTCAGTGACAACGGTGCGATAGAGCGAGTGCAATACCGCCCCTGCTGCCCCGATTCTCCGGCCAACCTCCCGCTCCATTGTCCCTCACTCGTGAACAAGACCCCGAGGTACTTGAACTCCTTCACTTGGGGCAAAACCTCATTCCCTACCTTGAGTACGCACTCCATCGGTTTCCTGCTGAGAACCATGGCCTCAGATTTAGAGGTGCTAATCCTCATCCCAGCTGCTTCACACTCGACTGCCAAGCGATCCAGTGAGAGCTGAAGGTCACGGACCGATGATGACATGAAGACAACATCATCTGCAAAAAGCAGCGATGAGATCCCCAGCCCACCGAACCGCACACCTTCCCCACCCGACTACGCCTCGATATCCTGTCCATGAATATCACAAACAGGATTGGTGACAAAGCGCAGCCTTGGCGGAGACCAACCCCACATGGAATGAACTTCGACTTTGTGCCGAGGACCGGACACAGCCCTCGCTTTGGACGTACAGGGATTGGATCAGCCCTAAGAAGGGACCCCCCACCCTGTACTCCCACGAGCACCTCCCACAGTCTCTCCGGGGACCCGGTCATACGCCTTCTCCAGATCCACAAAACACATGTAGACCGGATGGGCATACTCCCAGGCCCCCTCCAGGATCCTTGCGAGAGTAAAGATCTGGTCCGTCGTTCCACGGCCAGGACGAAAACCGCATTGTTCCTCTTCAATCTGAGGTTCGACAATCGGCCGAACCCTCCTCTCCAGCACCTTGGAGTAAACTTTACGTTCTTTTCTATCACGTGTTAGTAAAACTGAATAAAGGTTTTACATTTATTTCTCTCTTCAAATTGTTTTTCTCTCGTCAAAAAAGAGAGAGAAAAAAATTTGAAGAGAGAAAAAAATTGAAGACTTAGGCTCAGGAAGGAACTAAGACTGAATACTCGCATCCAACTCTTCCAAAGTCAAATCCATCTCACAAGATGACTGATTTCCATCACTTATAATAGGTGTGAATGCTTGAACCCTCTCAAAAAACATCAGAAAACTGTGGAATAAATGAAGAAGTATAGAGAAACAAAATTAGAAACTCTGGCTTCATCTGTGACCAAATTGCCCTCAATATATAGAGAAGATATTCTTTCAGCTTTCCCTCTTTTATTTTCTAAATTAAAAAAATATGCTGAATTTTTCTCTCCGAATTCCACTTCACTCTGTATCTAATAAAAGCACCTTTAGTCTTTTCTGCATTTAGATTATTTAATCCTTATAGGTTGTGCAGTTCTACTTTATCATCTTCTTTTGTCTGTTGCTTTCCTAAAATTGTGTTAATTTCAATTAAAATAGAAGTATACTTTAAATATTTTGCCTTTACCAATTGTTTACTAAATTGAACAGATTATTTTCTACACTTGTATTTGAACATCTCCCAATTAGACGATACTGAAACAGCAGATTTCTCTTTAAATTCTTCAATAATGTTCTTAATACCTAAACAATAAGAGGGGACCCATAATAGAGAACAATTTAGTTTCCAATAGCCAAGGTTTCTGTGACAACCAGTTCCAGAATCAGATTAAATAAGGTCAATAAAAGCATGATCTGTGAGGGGAGCAGGACAAATACTACTGGACTTACCGTAATAAAAGGAGACATGAAGTCTGATATAAGACAGTAATCTATACGCGATTTTCTTGACATATCTGCTAAACCAAGTATATGAATAATCGATGTCAACATGCATAAACCTGTAAGCATCCAATAGAGAAAGGTTTCTAAAAAAAACATTACTAATAGTGTTACATCTGTTTGACTCTCGTTTTGGGGGAAATCTATCCAGACATGGTTCAGGAGCTCCATTAAAATCACCTCCAACTATTACTGCAGCAGAGGGAAATTTACATTTTAAATCAAGAAGCTATTTTGTGTATGATTATTAAAACCATAAACATTAACCAAGATAATGAAAAAATCCCCCAGAAGAATAACAACAATAATCCATCAGAAGAAGAAGAAGAAAAAGATTGAAGAATGGAGCCGCTAAAATTACAGTCAAATAAATTCAAAACTCCAGCGGTGTGATTAGACTAAAAAACACATTTCCTCCCCATTGATTGAGACTAAATGTTTCATCTATAAAACAAGAATGTGTTTCTTTTCTGAGATAAAGTCTTGCGTTTAGATAAATCACGGATCCCCCATAAATTAAGAGAAAAACGAGACAGACTCTCAAAACAAGTAATAATTCAATAACACTACAATAGTAA
This sequence comes from Xyrauchen texanus, assembly GCF_025860055.1. Taxonomy (NCBI): domain Eukaryota; kingdom Metazoa; phylum Chordata; class Actinopteri; order Cypriniformes; family Catostomidae; genus Xyrauchen; species Xyrauchen texanus. The sequence continues at coordinate 3,876,935 of NC_068306.1, read as the reverse complement.
CAAAACATATATTAAATGTAATACAGAATACAATAAAGTGCAAAACTTGAATCTTATCCATACCCCTCTTTAAAGGTTTATATCTGTTATCTGCCATCCTTTAGTTTACCTTAATATATTACAATGAACTTTTTGCCAATGTCAGTTCAATTCTCCCGCCAGTCAAATGTTCTTCAGTCAAAACAACAGTGAACATCACTGGCATAAAAGCATTTAACCTCAAGTGTCTGTTAAAAGTCAGATATCGTCCACACAAATCTTCCATCTACGATAGCAAATGGACCCTTAAAACCAGCACGGCGACCCTCTTTTTGGTCTTTCTCCACCAAAGGCCACAACTTGTTCCGGGCTTCCTTCGTCCTCTGCTTCAGGTCCCCTGAGATCCCAATCTTCTTCTGTTTGAGCACTTCTGATGTTATGCATCAGTCCAGAGGCGATCGCGGTGAGACCGAGAGAGGAACTGTACAATTATCCCGCGAGGGCTTGCATTGCCAAATTTAGGGCCGAGCCGGTGTGCAACAACAATCGAAGACTGCGAAACATCTGTTTTACATGGGGACACCTGATGAAAAATGTTTTCTTTAAAAAATTATTACCACCTTGACATTCTCCCCATCTTCCTCCGGAATACCTGAAATCCTTATGTACTGAAGGTGGACTGGTTATTAGGTAGGCTTGGTCATTGCCATGGTGTGTCGGTAAGGACACAGAGACAGGGAACCATTTTAAATGACTTTAATGTCCATTAAGTTCACTGGTTACATTGGAATGGATGGTAACTCGTTTTTAGTCATTGACGCACACGACTACAGCAGGAATTAGGAAGAAAACAACACACAAACCATCTCTCAATGATAAAACGAAACGAAACTAAAGTTCTGCACACAGTCACCCGACGAATGCTGTGGTTTGATTGGCTGTCTGTCAGCGTGATCAGGGCATGACAGCGTGATCGGGGCATGATTGGCTTGTTCGTATATTTGTCGAATGGCTAAAGTTTTCCAGCAGATGGCGCCGCTGACCTCCTCTTCTACACCTTAGATTCCATCACCTCTTGTAGACATCAAGATCATCTACTTGATCCCATAAGCGTTTGTCTTCTGCAGCCAATGTAGACAGATGAGAATCCATTTCATCAGATTTAACAACTGTATCCTCTGATTATTATCATTTTTTTTATTAGCAACAGTGTCAACCCGTAGCGAGATCAGAGATGAGGATGTAATTGGATGCGACCGATTTCTCGATCTCCAAATGTTTCTCCATGAAGTCGTCCTGCTTTTTTACCCAGTCTCTCTATTGCTTCCAGCAAGATGGCATTTGAAGGATCTGAGGCGCCGCATTTTTGGTAAAGGGATTGTCGCAGGAGACTCGATCATTTCCAATGATTCCACATCATAAGCAGGTTTGGCATAAGTATGCACACTGATGTGCGGTCTGGGTAGGCAAACTGCCTACCCTGCCAAAATTCAAAAATAAAATGTTTATTAAATAATAAACTTGTATTTGTATTTTTAATTTTTATTCTTGTGATTTATATATGCAATATGTGTGTTATTCCAATTGTTTAGAAGTTATGATGACAAATGTAGCAGTTACGCATAATCAACTAAAAACAAATGGTAGAATAAGCAGTGCTTTTACGGTCCATTCATTGCAGGCGACAAGCGGAAAACCCATGTTGCGCATGCGCACTTCGATCCTGTATTCTTTAACATGTACGGCAAAAAGCACAAATCTGCTGTGCCTTTTGACATAAATATGTTATGCCCGTAATCATCTCCGTTACATATCAGACATGGACCAATTAAAATCGAGATATTTCTGGACATTTGCGTAGCTAACGTCATTACACCACAGCTAGCGTACATGCCTAATCCCCGCCAAATTCAAAATCAAAATGACAGCACCGGCCGTAATCACGGAATTAAGAAATTTTTCCAAGCTCGATTTTAATTCCAAATATGAGTTAATTGCAAGAGGGAGGTCTACGCCAGGCTTAGATGGACTAGTACAGCAAAAGGGCCCAAAAATTATCCGATCATTTCAAACTGATGGTATGTAAGAAAAGATTGGCTATGTGGCTGTGCTAACAATCAGCGGCTGTACTGCTATCCCTGCCTGCTTTTTTCAACCAGTCAGACTGTTTGGACTTCAGTGGGATATTGTGATTTGAACAACCTGCCCGCAGCTTTAACCAAGCATGAAAAGTCGTCAGCTCACATCCAGTGTCAAATTACACTGAAAACCTTTGGAAAATCTCGGATCGACCTTGCACTTGACGAGCAAAGGAAGCTGAATATAACCTACCACAATGAAAAGGTAAAGGAAAACCGAGAGGATTTGAAGGATCTGATAAATGCGTAACGTTCACTGTTTACGCGCTTGTGTGTGTGTGTGTGTGTGTGTGTGTGTGTGTGTGTGTGTGCGCCGCGTGAGAGAGAGAGTACATGATATACATCCTGATTTGTACATTTCTTGATATGCCGCACTTGTGCGTAACGTTCACTGTTATTACGTATTATTAGCTTAAACAATAAATCAGGTAATCTGGCTTTCATAACTCAGTGCCTAGCCTCTTAATCCATCTGGATCTGATCTCATTTCCACCTCTTATTTCAGTCTTCTGACTCAATTATGCTGTGTGGTAATAGCCCTACCAGTTCATTTGTGTATAATTGTGAATTTTAAAATTCAAAACAGAAAATTGTTTGGTCAAAAGTGACCGAAGAGCACCATGACAGTACTGGACTTGTAACATTTGTTGGAAAAGTAAATTATTTTAATTATGCTATATAAAACTTTCAGTAACAATATTATTACAATAAATTGTACTTAGCTTTTTTTTAAGTTCTGCAAATATTTTAAACTGTAGATTCACAGGTCACAACAGTTTAAAATATAAATGTGTGTGTGTGTGTGTGTGTGTGTGTGTGTGTGTGTGTGTGTGTGTGTGTGTATAAATGGATATTCTATATAGGCTAGGTCTATCTGTATTTCCACATATATAAATATAATATATATTTATGAAAACCTTCTTTTTAAATGAAAGGCTACATTTATTAATTTGGGAGTGCTTTCTTTTATGGACTGTGAGAACATTGTACATTGGGCAATAAAATGAACAATAAAAACTAGTTAAAATGATTATATTGGTCAAATTAAGACTATTGAATGACTGTATATAGGCTAGCCTACAGTATTTCTGCTCTTTGAAAGTAAAACACATAGCCTCACATGCACAGGATTCAGGAGAAATGTTTTAGTGTTGTTTTAGGGGTACACTATTTATATGTATTGCCTTTAATGTCCATTTATAGTCTTTACACATTAGCTTGGATACTTGCATGGTTAAAAAACTGCTATTTTCAAGACGTTGACGTCACGTCAGGTCGTCACGTGGGTCAACCCGCTCGGTAAGACGCTCAAAAGTACAAGACGTTCGGATAGACGTTCGGTTAGACGTTCGGTTAGACGTTCGATCGGTCGAATGTTTGATTTTGGCACGGAGTAAGCGCCATAGCAGGGACTCAAATTTCGGCACAACATCTGTTGTAATGTTCTTCCGCAAGACGCATGCAGTTCTGTTTATTAACTGCTAGAGCGTGAAACAAAAACAGCAGCGCGACAAATAAACTGCGTACCTGTGTAGTGCGTACGTGTGTCTCTGCTGGTAAAGTTTATCGTTAATTTGATACTCATTTTAACAATCGGGAGTCATGTAAACATGACATCACGTGCGTCTTTTCTGGTCAGTCGTCATGGAAACAGGAAGCCCTGGCGTTTGGACCAGAGTAAAAACAAACATATCACTGTATACCACCAGTATGTGTGAAAACACTCACTGTGGCTTTTTAAATGAATTGTTATTCATTCCTAGATTTATATCTGTTATTTTTCAGTTGTGGCTGACTATCAAACTAGACAATAAAAGAAAGTTTAATGTTTTTCTTTTGCTGTATTTATTCATTCCTCACACACAGAGGATTTAACCTGAACCAGGCTTAAGTCCTGAACTCCTAGCATTACTCTCTCTCTCTCTCTCTCTGTGTGTGTGTGTGTGTGTGTGTGTGTGTGTGGCCTGCCAGTGAGCAATGGACATACGACAGTTCTTTAAAAGAAAAAAGACAGATTCAGGTGAGAGACTAGGGACAGTCCATAATAACCTCTGTCTTGTTTTTTTGGTTTTTTGTTCTTCTGAAAAGTGTTAAGCTAAAGTAACAGATAATGCAAACCAGCTATCTGTTGTTGTATCAAATTACTTATCTAGGCAATGGTTCCCTGCTTTTATTTTTTTTATTTATTTCAAACCCACAATGGAGAATACAGCTTCTCTTGTGAAAGGAATTTGTGATTTAAAAAAGTTTCTAAGCCCAATAATAATAATAATAATAATAAAGACATTTAAAATGACACGCCTCTGCGTGCCTTTTGATCATATCCTTAGAATCTGTAAATGGTCTCCATAACATTTTTGTGACATGACAAACTGACCTCATCTCTCCTGCCTACAATATATTTGTGTATGATTGTCAGTGCCAAGGGAAAGAGAGGGAGATGGAGAAGGAGAAAGGGAAAGGGAGAGCATGCAGGAAGAACCAGGTGAGGAAACAACAACAATAAATTGACATATAGTGAATAGTGGCAAGCAAAACAGTAACTACTCATACTCCTAACTTATTGGCATTAAGTAGCCTATATTACATTTACTTTTTGTAACATTATTTTACACCACATTTTTTCATTAATAAAGGAGGAGGAAAACAACAGGGAGAGGGATAAGGGATGAGAGGGAATTGACTAGTGAAAGAAATGAAGAGACAGAGGGAGTGCAACATAGAGACCACCAAGCCAAAGCAACAGAGACAGAAGAGAGCTGTTCAGACTTAGGGGATAAGGACACTGGTCCTAAACAGTTAAAGCGGTCTCAATACCCTCATACTCAGTTTGGCACACAAAAAAGAGCCTTTCAAGAACCATTTTTTGTAAATAATTTACAGAAGATGAATTACATTTTGTTGTCCAAGTTACTTTGTTCAATGACAATAAAGTTGAATCTAATCTAACCAATCTGATGACTGTTGATACAAAAGGAGGCACATGGAGTTAACGGTCAGGAAAACCAGCGGAGTGAAGAAGGTTTTGTGTTTGTTACAGGGGGCTGTCTGTGTGAACTCTCACAATTAAGCTGGTGCTCTGAAAAGGTCTAAAAAAAAAAAAAAGAAACAAAATCTGGATTTTGGAGTTAGTTGAACCAATGTTAAAATGATAAAGTTATTTTTCAATAGACATATTTTTTATTTTTGTGTGAAAAGAGGGTGGGTGGTGGCAGTGGGGCTCATTGGGTGCTCAGCACCCCTAAAGCTCTGACCCTAGAATCGCCCCTGCAGACAAGTATGACGAGAACCACCTCAAGGCTGTTCCAGAGACACCAACACCTTTTCTAAGCCTTTCCAGTAATATACAGTGATCGACAGTGTCAAAAGCAGCTGTAAGATCTAAAAGAATCAGTACCGAACATTTACCTGCATCACCTTGCATTAACAAATCATTCAAAACTCTACAGAGAGCAGTTTCAGTCGAGTGCAACCGACGGAAGACAGATTGAAATGTGTCAAATACATTATAGACATGAAAAACAGCTGTTAGTTGATAGTTCCACTTTTTCCAAAACCTTAGAAACGGTAACTTAGAAACAGGCCTATAGTTTTGGGGCAACGATAGATCCAGATTTGTTTTTTAAGAAGTGGTTGAACAGCAGCTTTTTTTTTTTAAATATAAATTGGAGCATAACCAGATATCAGTGAATTATTAATTATAGAGAACACACAAGGACCAATAGTGTCAATTATATTTTTGATCAGAGCAGTTGGTACCACATCAAGAGAGCTGGTGGACATTTTCATTGAACTGACCAGATTTTCTAATGTTATAGGAGAAAAAGTCTCCAGGACTATTGGCCTGGAGTTACAAGGTATTTTAAGGGAATGAGAGAGAATAATGTTCTCGTATATTGATTATTTTACTGAAAAAAGACAGTAAACTGTTGCACTCATCAACTGAAGAGATTTGAACAGCCGGTGATGGAGGAGACACAATGTTATTTATGCTGTCGAACAGACTTTTTGAATTGCGTCTGCAATTAGATGCAAGATTGAAGAAATATTTCATTCTGGCGTCCATAACTATGCTATAAAAATCCACGAAGAGTTATTTTAAATGCTGATAATGAACTAGTATATGAGTAGATCTCCACAACCGCTCAGTTTTACGACACATCCGTTTAAATGAAGGAATATTATCGTTCATTTAGGGGGTGGAATTGATAATAGGAGCTGCTCTAGATTTCATAGGAGCAACTTCATCCAAGATTGAAAAGAAGTATTCATTAAAAAATTGCACTTGAACATCGACATTACTATGTGACGTAATAATAAAGGTATTTTCCAAAGCAGCTGTAAAATAGGCCATTGTTGTTATTTCAATTATATGTTTTTATTAGTCCTATTTTCACAGTTCTACACTGGTCCGCATCATGATCATTACTCTGTTTATCCTCCTCATACATTGAAGTTGCTGTGTTTAGTGAATAACCATTTTTTTTTGTATAGTTTTTTCCCGTCTTCGTTAACGACTATTGACTGGATACTCAATACAGCACGTGGATCTTATCACTCTGGTGTGACGTCATGATGGAGGCGAACGATATCCAGAAATCTGAAAGTGTTAAACGTATGCATACTCAGTGACGTGCAGTGATGTCTTTAAGCTGTGATAAAATATTTGCTGTTTATTTTTTATTTATTGATTTTTTCTGTTATGTGTAACAAAATGCTTTCTCTGTATTCAGGTTTGACTGTAATAATAGCCTAATGCAAATATATATTTTTTATTGACTCTTGTGTGCATGATCTGAAAGCACTGTTTGATTTTGAGCACAGATAAAATGGTTTTGAGTCTTTTTTTTTCTTTTTTTTTTTGAAAGAAGAGTCAGATGTTCTCTGAATGTAGTTTGAAAATTTGGTTTTGTGTTTAAGGTTTTAAAAAATTAATGATGTTTCCAAGAAATGTGTTTTAGCAATTCAGGAAACCTGTAAGCTAATATATTAAAAACATTCATACTATTTTTTTATACATAGGCTATCACACAGATAACAAACTAATAAAAAGTTAATCTAATCAAGCATAATCTCAGTCTTAATAAAATTACTAAATTATCATAATCTTTCACAAATAGACATCATAAATGTTAAAGTGGAAAGGTTTATTTAAAAAATGTGTATAACAGTTCTAATATTACATATAGACATAGTCAGCTGAATATACTTTACTTTGTAATTAAGGTTCGTTGATTTTCATGTCTGCCACATATAAACAATGAGCCAAAACGAAATTATTGATCATTTTCATAAAATCATATGTAACACGTTCCTACGTGTGCTGACGTGTTGTTAACGCGTTCCTATGGCGACCGGTCGGAAGTGCGAGTAACCGATCGTCATCCCAACGTGTTGTTTACGTGTGAAGACACGTTGTAACACGTTTGTGTTTTTCTTACCTTAGTTTAACTTCTTATGCTTCTATTGTGTCCTCTAACTAGTCCACATTTGATTAGTGCAATGGCTGATGGCTTAGAAAGTTATGTGCGGTGTAGGCTATTATTAAAGTTAAATATAGCTTGCGCTATATTAGCTTATAAAATATAGCTTGCGTTGCATGTCTGTCAACAAAAATAAAATAGATTATATTTCATCTATAAAAAAAGTCGTTTCATTTCAATTGTTTCCAATAAAGAGCTGCAATCTCTATGGATGTGATATAAATGCATTTTTAAGTTAAGTTTAAGGGTATAAGGGCAGGGATTAGTATTAAAATCATGCTTTTGTATTTATGACATCACGGCTACTTTATTTGTTCATAGACGGAAGTAATTTAAAATGTTATTTGTGTATTGTAGGCTAGCTAGCCTACTTTTCAGTAGCTATAATAGGCCTACAGAGAATGTCCGTAGACGGGCTTTGGCCTACAGCAAAACTACAGCTCATCCAAGGATATTTTACGGAGCTGTCAACACTGGAAACTCCGACGGCATGCAGTCAGTTGACGAACACCCAATTTATAAATAAAATGTATGTTATTAATAAATTGTATACTATTATCAATGTACAAGACTACAAGTTTCGTGCTTGTGTTTCCGCCCCGTTTTATTCGTTGCACCCGCTTCGGAAAATTGCATTATCTAATTTAGATTAATCAATATTCAGGAATTGGCCGGGTTTTTTTCCCCTCCAACGTGAATAAGAACCGTGAAAAAAATTGCTTATACAGAAACATAAATTAGGATTAAGATAATTATTATATATTATAATGATTATATAGCCTATTATATATATATTAGTCTCTAACATACTATTATTAGCACTCTTTCTAATGTCAAAATATGCAATCTTTCAGAAGTCTTTATAGGCCTACATTAACAAGGATTTGGGACGATTATAATGCCATGCTGCAAACCACTTTAATAATATGTTTACAAGATGAGAACAGGAGAGACAGTGAAAATTCATGTTAGAAACAGTGACCTCTCTCTCTCTGACAGAAGAAATGTATATATCAGAGTTCATCTATCAGAGTAGCCTATCCAAAACCATCAACAGCTTGTTATGTTACAGTAACTCAGCCCACGAGTCAGCGGAGGCAGCAAAGGCAATTTCAGAAGGAAGAAAACGAAATCATGAACAAAGTCTATTGAATAATCTTAACTGCGTCTTTCTCAATGTGTTACCAATGGTAACTTACCATGAAAAGTGAATGGGCAATTAATGACAACATGGTCCCATATGGCATTGAAAACTTTTAAATTAAAATCATTTTTCTTATATCTTTTAACTCTTACTTGTAAAACAATATATCAGACAATATATAATTAATCAGTTTGACAGAAAAAAGCTTACCACTGTATGTATGTACAGTTACAATAGGTGAGTTTGGTGTTTGAAACATTAGAGTCATGAAATACAGAGAAAGTCATGATAGGTGGTATCTTTTTCAGTTCATCCCTCAGAAAGACTTAGAATAGGCCTAGCCTACAACACCTTTTTTTCAAAGGCTTATTCAGGGAAGTGCAGCAGAATGCAGGAAATGGTTGAGTATTTTAGGTAAAACATCTGTATTTAGTGCCTTTCATGTCCATTTATAGTCTTTACACATTAGCTTGGATACTTGCATGGTTAAAAAAACTGCTATTTTCAAGACGTTGACGTCACGTCAGGTCGTCACGTGGGTCAACCCGCTCGGTAAGACGCTCAAAAGTACAAGACGTTCGGATAGACGTTCGGTTAGACGTTCGATCGGTCGAATGTTTGATTTTGGCACGGAGTAAGCGCAATACCATACAAAGTCAATGGGGCTCATTTGTCGTGGTGGACACACGGATTCCCTGGTTCAATAACGTCACACAGTTGGCGGCGGTAAATGTTGATTTCTAGTTTACGAAACGTCCTCCTTTTATCATTTATTATAGTGTATTAGTTCTGATTTTTTTCTGTCATAGCAGCGAATATTATTAATAATTATTATTTTGAATTAGAAGACTTTCACTCGTTCCCACAGCAACGAAACGTCACGTTACGCGCGCGTCCGTAAATGATGTTTAGTAGTTTACGAAACGTCCTTCTTTTATCATTTATTATAGTGAATTAGTTACGACTTTTTTCTGTCATAGTAGTGAATATTATTAATTATTATTAATTATTTTGAATCAGAAGACTTTCAGTCGTTACCACGGCAACAAAACGTCACGTTACGCGCGCCCGTAAATGATGTTTTATAGTTTACGAAACGTCCTTGTATTGTAGTGAATTAGTTATTACTTTTTTATGTCGTAGCAGCGAATATTATTAATAATTATTATTTTGAATCAGAAGACTTTCACTCGTTATCACTACAACGGTACGTCACGTTACGCACGCATCTTACCCATGTCACTGTATGCGTTTACCGCTCATTTCACCCGCCACCTGACTACAGTAAGCATCTCAACCCAATGTGTGTTTGTTTGTTAAGAAGCACGCAAAACCTTTGCTGTTATTTCTTTAGTTGTAGCCCTATCTGTGTAGCGTTTCATCCCTGGAGATTAGGTTACATTTGTTAGTGTTGCATTATCATTTACACGGTTATGTTACCCTCCAAAGTAGTACAGCTGTCCCTGGCACAGTTGGATTGTGGCACTGCCAGCTACCAAAATCAGTTTAAACTCATGTATTTGCCCATGTGTTGTGAAGACAACAATTAAACAAAGTGGTTAAAGTTTTATTCAAAGTGTAAAGTAAATGTCAGACGTAGAATGACCGCAATCAGGGATGAACTAGAATAAAAAAGTGGACCTGGAGTCTTTCCAGAGGATTTGACTGCTCTAAAGTGCGTCTCAATGTCAATGACCGTTCATTCCTGCTGACATAATTAATGCAGAATTAAATATAGAGACGACCCTCCACTAACTTATAGATAGAATATCCTGTAACACTATGGTGCCATACTTTTGTAAGACTTTGCCATTTTAGAAGACACTGAAATCATCATGAGATAAGAGTGTAATTGTTACTGAACATAAATAAAAATAATAAATGCCTAATTAAAAATAGATTTGTGTAGGTACTTGCTCTTGTCAAGTGGATGTGGTACAAATCTGATATTTGTACAGTAAGGATTGATTTATATTGTAGCGTAGTTGTTGTGATTGATCAATATTTAATTAATAATTTAAATTACTCTGTCCTAACAATTAAGACATGCCCATTTACTACAAAGGCTATTGTAATAATCTTTTGCTTTTTCCTGTTTTACAGCATTATTGCAACACTTTGACTCCACCAACACAAACACACACACACACATACACACACAAATCAAAACAACGGCACTTTTAAGAGCCACTCTCGTTCTCACTTGTCTCTTTCGATCACCCGCCTGCTCTCTCTTTCTCTCTCTCTCGTCTGTTTCTCTCTCTCTCTCTGTCTCACTTGTCTCTTTCGATCACTCTTTCTGTTATTGTCTCTCTTTTAATCACTCTTTCAATCTTATCTCTCTCACTCCCAGTTATTTCTGTTCAGAAATGCCTGGAGGTTCACAAAAAAAGACCTGCCCAAACTGCGGGGAAAAAATATACTGCAGACTTAAAATTTGTTTATTCTGCAAACATCCACAACCCCAACACCTAAGACTCCAAAAAAAGCTGGACAAATTTCAACGTCAGCAGAAGCAGTGGTTGTCATCCATGAAAAAAATAACATAAAGTCCCACGTTCTTGATGATGCTGCCATTCTGGTATGTAGTTTTCCAATCATCTCATTTACCAAAATTGTTTGATTATTTTGACATAAGCAAATAAATTAGGCTAACTGGTATAATATATTGCCTCACATCCACACTATAAATAATATAATAAATGTTTACTTCCCCCAAACTATTGTGTCTAGGGAGTTGAAACTAATACAAGTCCTCACATTTATCTATCCAAAAATTATGTAAAAATCATTGTTTGATTGTTTGTAGATGTTTTCTAGCTTTGAAGTAATTTCTGATCAAGCTTGAGGACAAATTCAGCTTTAAACTACAGTTTTGTGTATATACCTATATATTGATCTCTTTACCTCTCTGTTCCAGCTTGAGAAGTTGTATGCCCTTGGCATGAAGCCCCTACTACTGATTGCACATCCTCCTAAGGTGGTGACAGGGAAGTGCCAAACTAAACAAATGCTGCCAATGCATGCCCACCTTAGCACATCTGCTAAGACATGCCTTGACAACATGGATACCATCTTCAAATTGATGGTTGGAGGTGAGATTGCATTTATTTAACCTTGAAATGCATACGCATGCATATATTCACTCTTCGTTGTACAATTTTTGGTGTTATCCTGTACATTTCCAAACAGCAAAGACTAGAAATTCTGATCTGGCTGTAGCCTAGCTGCAACCTAAAGTCATTTTAAAGAGCTAGTATTGTGGAAAACAAGAAGAAAAATTGCTTTGGGATGATGGGAGGGGTCACCTGTGCTTTAAAATACCTCACTTCTATCTCCTTGGTAGTTTTAAGTTATTGTAACTTTTGAAATCCGCAGCTAAAGTGGGAGCGCCGTTGAGGCTGAACTTTTTAATGAGTCACACTCACTGTCAAATCAAATATACTGGAAGCTTTAGCACAAGACCACCAGCAGACTTATGTAGTCATAGTTTTCAGCCAGATGACAAGCAAAGCAGGATACTGGAAGTGTGCTAAAGCTAAAATAGTGACCTCCAGCTAAATCCAATCAATAAAAATGTCAGTACTTGGATAATGTAAATTGATGCAGCAGGGTTATTCCTGCATAGAGGCTGCATTTGTTTGACTGACCTAAACACTCACCTGGGAAGCTAGCACAAATGGTAAACAGGACTTCCTGTGGTTTCTCAGAAAAATAAAATCAAGGACTCTGACTCTGCTAGTGACATAGCAACCAGGTTACATTACTCCTCTGTGTTCTGTCTCTGTCATGCAGGTCTGTGTGTCTGAGCTACACACACACTTATAGCAGACATATATTAAAGGGTGATGGCTCCTTCCAACAGGGTTCTGTGGATGTGGGGTCATGTTTATTTGTGCTGTAGAATGTAACCGAAGTGAAACAATCAGAAGACCTTTTATTTCTCTGATTCACTGCTTTGTTCTTACTAACACTGCTCACTCTCTTTAATCGCTTTGGAGCTCGCTCAATCGCTGATCTCTCTGCATGTAATAGCATATTGCATTTGATAAGAGCAGCATGGACAAAGTTTTTTTTTCAAATCATATAACGTTTCCTAACATCACTGGCTGAAATAACAAATAAAGCAAGTCAACCCCGATTTTTGAACAAAATTTGTGTATATATAAGAGGATTATTCAATGTTTTTACAGAAGATTGAACTTTGCTTTTAATGGCAATCTCCTGACGAGTGCATGCATCACTGGCAGTAGCATCATAACGGTCAGCGCTGGTCATGGCTCTGCTTCAATTAATTGGATTTAGAAATGTTAGCGGTTGTAAACCTTTTGCTGGTCGCACAAAGTTTACAATGGATAAAAATGTTCTTTGCATCTTAGACTGTGACACAATAATGGCGATACTTAACAGCTGTTGAAAGAACACATACGCAACACATTATCAATTCTTTCTGACTCTGCACCCTGCCTTTCAGAATTCTGTGGGTAAAACAACATTCACTACGTCCATCTTTTTTTACGGTCTAGGGGGATTTGGGGTTGCATTTATTTTCACTTTGGCCTAATTGCATTTTATACATTATATTTGTGTGTTCCATGTCCATTTATAGGTTGGACAAGACTCAACCCTGACCAGCTGCCTCAAGAAGAGGAGAACTTCATGCTAGATTTGGTGCCGTGTGACTTAACCCCTACCACCCATATCCAGTCACCACAACAGGAAGCACCAGCCAAACCATCACAAAACCAGGCTCCATCAATTGACACACCAGCAACCCAGACTACGTCTGTCTGCACGTCACCACACCTGTCTCCTTCCTACCACACATCACCACAACCTGCTCCATCCATCTACACACCACCACACCCTGCTCCACCCATCCATGAACCAGCACACGTGACTCTTTCTAGCCACACACCACCACACCCAGCTTCACCCATCCAGGAACCAGCACACGTGGTCGCAGCTGTGCAGCCACCACTGCAGGGTCCACAGCAACGAAAAAGAGCACAAAAAATTAAAGGTGTGTTTTAGTCTATGCACTGCATGTATTGTACAGACATTTTACCCCTGCATAATCGTCATGAAGTTAATGTGATTTTTGTAAACCCTCTAAACATTATTGATTTGTTATGGATCTGATTCAGGATTGTGATTATACTGTATGCTATAATACTAGATGCTATATTATTTTATTATTTTTTCTATAAATAATGATTGAATTGATGGTTTTCTACACATCCCTGCTTCATTGAATTAGAGAGCTGCAAAGTTAAAGTCCATGTGTAAAGAATACCAGTGTAAAAGATATCTGCTCTGTGGAAAGCAATGTAAAATATAAATAGTCCATTAGGACACACAACATAAAGAAGGGATGGCAAAGAAACAAAGATTTTGAATAGAACCATGTGCAGCCTTTGATACTCCTGTGGTTATCAGATCTCAATAGGAGGAGCTAAATGTGCTGATGACAAATATTGGAGAAAATGCATAAATGTGTTCATTGTAAATTGATTCCTGCACAAGAAGTACTACACATATTGTGGACATTGGTGCAAATAATATATTCCTTACAATTACAGATTGCCCTCACAATCGCCTTGAAATGTTCCCAGTCCGTAAAATAATAAAGACAAGGAACAGAAAGGTAGGACAATAACTAACTGGATGACAGTGTTTTCTCTCAGTTCGTTAAATAATGCTACTGGAATTGTCTTTTTTAAAACCTTAACCAAGTAAATTTTTTACTTAAAATGCAGCTACAAATATGTGATTATATAAACAATGATTTTATCACTTCTATTATTTATCCAAAAAACAAACATTACACCTAAAGACACCCACCCCCTTCACCCTAAAAAGAAATTTAAAAAAAATCTCTTGATGACATTCTAAAACTGTTGTATAACTTGTTTTGCAATTACTTAATGTAACCTTGATAAAATGCTGTTGTCTATGTCACATCATTGAGCTGTATATGTAGGCATCCTGTAAATACCTTTCGCTTGAAGTGTCAGTCATGGATCTTATTTGATGACTATGATTCAAAATAAGCAGTATATAAACTATAGTAATAATTAATAATAATTCATTACATTTATATAACACTTTTTCTGGGTCCTCAAAGCACTTTACTTGGGAGGAATCTCCTCAACCACCACCAATGTCAAATTATGTCAACAATGAATGTATTTTCACTTCTTGTTAAAGTACAACATATAAATAACATACAGTAATACAATGTCTTTGTCTTCCTGCCACAGGGGAGGACAGAACATCTTTATGACTGGCAGCCCTGCACAATGTGGTATGTTAAATAGCTTTTGGTTATGCATGATTAATGCATATTATGATTGGTCTCTTGGATCTCTCTGTACTGGCAGTGTTACGAATAGGGGGTCAAGGCAGAGGCAGACGAGGAGTGAGGATCTAGGTGCAGCACTATTTAATAAATAAACAGGGGAAAAACACCAGGGGCCTGTACCATGAAGACGGTTTAGGTGGCTAGCCAGCCATGTTCCAGTTTAGTTTGTGCCAACCCTGGGTTTTAGGTACCATGAAAGTAGCTCGGCTTTAATCGGTGTTCGTTGCCATGGTATCTTACGCTGCACGGCTAACCTGCTCCGGGGCAGGTTATGTTCTGGATTCAAGATCTCAGACTGAAGTTTGACCAATCAGCTGTGATCAAAGAAACATATTGATGACGTAACTAATTCCCAACTTCTGTTCTCTGGCAAATCCTGTGGACATCTCAGCGCAAGTTGTTAGACGAGCACTTCATAGAGAAATAGTTTTTATTGAATCCCCTTGACTTTCCTGATACTTACTTGTATGAAAGATACAGATTTTCCACGGAAGGAATGTCTTATCCCACGTAACAAATGTGACCCGTCGAAGATATGCACTTACTGTACCGCAAATGGTCTGTAATGCGTGTTTTTGCAAGTGGAACATACTTGTATGTGGTCGGTGATGCAGAGAATCTAGGGAAAAAACACAGTTTGTCAAACCATTCGCAAGGTGGCCCTCCCCCAGTTTAACGTATTTCACATTTTTTTCTGTTCGCTGCAAACAAGTGTGTTTGATAAAATGTGTGATGAAATCTTTCTTAGGATGTCATGCAAATACATTCACATTTTACACACACACACAAATGTTTTATATATTAACATGAATAGCCTACACACATTTAAATTTTATTTAAAACATTTTAATATGATTATATACATCATTTTACATTAATTAGGCCTACCTATATAATGTATTTGTTTAATTTACGCATTAACGCAATCAGCATCTTCCTCTTGCTTTGGCAGCAGAGACGGTGTTACTGCGTGCTTGAAACACATTTCTATATTCTTTGTATTTCTGAATAATAATCTCTTGCTCCTCCGCAGAATAATATATAGCTCGTGCTCTCTATCCATTTCGAACGTGATTGGTTGTTCGGCGCCGACGTCACTCTTTTATGTGCACGCACCTGTGGAGTAATCATAGCTTAAGGATCAAAGTCTGAGTTGACAAAGAAAGTTGATGAGCTGCTTCATGGTACCAATAAAGCCTGATTGCATCGGTTTGGTTTTGTCAACTCTAAACCAATTCTGCAACCCAGAGTTTGTTCAACTACCATCATGGTACAGGCCCCAGGAACGAAACAAAGCATCCACAACGGGGAAAAAAGGAATACAAACAGGGCTAGGTACTTCCACAAGGCAGGAACACAGACTAGGATCAGGGCAAGGCAAAGAGCATATAACATACAATGGTGACATTCATACAATGACCAACAATGACTGAACAGATACACAAGGCTTAAATACAAAGACTAGGGTGACAAGGACCAATGAACAAACAGAACTCTGAAACAGGGTAACAAGACACTTAACAAAACCAATGACAAACAATTGAAAACAGGTGAAAACAATAAACATGGCAAATGGCTGAGGGCAGGTGGATTGTGGGGATTGTAGTAAGCAGGGGAGAAACCAATCAAAACTAAAACTACAACACCCAACAGGAAACAGGAACTAAACTAGAAAGCATGAAAACAAAGGACCACAGTGAACAAGGAAGAAATACATTTCAACAAGACAGTGACATAACACAGGAACTAAACCAAACTTTAATATAACAGCACCAGTGAACAAGACTAATTAAAACACATGTACAAAACAAAAGACAACAGAGAACAAGACAAGACCAGGGAATCGTTACAGGCAGAGAGCAGGCACGCAAATGTGTCCCTGAGCAAGACACTTAACCCCTAGTTGCTCCAGAGGCCTGCAACCTTTGACTTAAACAGCAATTGTAAGTCAGCTTTGGATAAGAGTCACCTAAATTAGTAAATGTAATGTAATGTACTATTTTCAATGATGGGTATTGTTGACAAACCATTGTCTTGGGTAGAGATTATTAAAGAAAAATGGTAATGCAAACAGTTTTTGTATGCTGTTTACAATTGTGAGGATACTGCTATGTTGTACTGTGCATCCACAGCCATATGAAAGCAAAAGTGAAATTCACTATTATTGTTTTATTTTTCCACAACATTTTGACATTTTAAGCTGTATTGTGCCTATCTACATTGTTTTACACAATTATATAGTTATGTTTATTTTTCCATGAGCAACAGTTACTGTGAGTAACACTGACATACCCTAATGTCCGTAATGACCGTGATGTTTTATATCTTGTTTAAAAGTAATCTTACGCACATGGAAAGCAGATACACCAGAATTATAATGGGTTCAGCAAGACCTTCCTCCAACTCACAGCTCTGCACAGCTCTAGTGTGGAGATAGGTCTGGCTATGCAAGACTAGGTTAACAGTTACATAGTTATATTGCCTCGTCCCCACTCTGGAAAAACAGATTCTTGATGCACTGCACTACTCTGCAAAGTATTGTAAAACATTGAATGTTACAATCATGACAATCAATTCAATGTGTATTATACTTACTAATTCTCCTTCAACTTCCCTCTCTTTATTTATTTATGTTTTTCTCAGTGGAAAGACCTGGCCTCCATCCTGGCAGCCAGCGTGATTCCCATCCCATGGAGCTAGCCTGCAAATATTCAACATACATTGCAAACATGCATTTTTTTCCTTGTTCTTGTTAAGTGTATTTTCTTTACATATTTTTTTGTTGTTGTCCACTTGTATTGTTCCATAAAATTGTCATGTTGCATCAGTTAAGAAATTTCTAATAAAAACTGAAATAAATGTTTGTCTTTAATATTCTTCATGGTTTTTATACTTTTATCTGTATTGATACAATGAAGTGCAACAGTCAACAGACTTAACATTTCTTAAACTTGAATGACCCCTTTATGGATTGTTTTGTGGTCTACAGACCATGGAAAAGTTACAGTTGATCATATTTTGACTCAGACAAGCTAAATTATGGGAAACAACTGAGCCTTTCACAACTACCAAAATGTTTATTCCACCAATGACGCACACAGTTGGAGTGCTTTATTGGGGACATAGCCCAATATTGAAGAGGACACAGTTTCATTTCAAATTTCATATTAAATAACCAACAAATGAGCAACTTCACATTTTTTTTTCACAGGCTTCAAAATGCCTTAATTTTTATTAGTAATCTTTCAACCTCTTGTGCTAAATTACCGTAATTTACGGAAATCATACCATATCCTAATTTGCATAACATTCTGTTTGGACTGTGTAGCAGTTAATCACCTTGAAGCTGATTATGTGTTGACAATGTAAAATAACAATTTAAATTTTTGATGGTAATGAAAATGTGCATTTCACAAATGGGACTATACATGCAACTACACATACATACAAACTTCAAATAATGGAATTGAGATAATCTTACAAGTGTTGTACTACATTTGTTGTTCATTTGCCATTTAAGTTATTCATATCAAAATAGAGTTTAAGATATGATAATTGAACTATACCTAACAAAATAAAGTTTTGCAATCTGTGACATAACTAGTTTGTTATGGACTGTTTTTATCATGGGGATGGTTGAAAACTTCCAGATAAACTTTTTTGATAATCAGTAAATCCACAATCATAATTTAATATCAACATAAATCACATAAGGAGACTTAACATATGGACATTTCAAAGTTAATAGCCTATTGAGACTTTGATAAAGGTAATGTATACCTGTATAACAAAAAGGAAAAGAGAAAGGAAATTAAATATATATATTTACACATTTAGGAGTAATTTGTAGCCATATATAAGTAAATTTAGCTTATTACAATTAAGGAGCAACGTTACGTAACTCCCACCTGTAGTGAAATATAATCCCGAAACACGTGTACACACACACACACACACCTACTTGCTAAAATCACCTTAAGAAATCCCCACCTGTTTGCTTTTTTCAAATAAACCACATAAAGTCAGTGTAATATATGCTTCGGCTGCAGATAAACATTAAGATATTCTCCTGATATGTGTATGAAAACCCTATTTTGGAAACCAGAAGAACTACAAATATGGTACTAATTAGTATAAAGTGGCATGGCGCGGCTAGAGGGAATTGTAGTTTAAAAATAGATGACCCGATATACTGAAATTGAATTTTGTAAATAGTGATGTAAGAGTCCACTGATGGGTTAAAGGGGATGGGAATCCCATTTCTGTAATACAATTTTAAATACCTTACTGGACAATAGGTGAAAATCAAGTTTGACCATTTTTGACAGCACCCCCTCTTGGTGAGTCTATTCATTTGGGTATAGTCATATAGCTGAAGTCAAGAGCTATCTATAACAGTTGGTTTCATGTCTGTAGGTCCTTCGGTTCCTGAATTACAAGCTTTACAACATGCAACAAGGTCAAGGTTCAGAGGTCAATATTTAAAAGCAGGAGCAATTTACAACCTTCAGACTGACATATGTCACTCTCCAGGTCGAGCCCTTTCCAACAACATATTTGGTTTAGTCGTTCAAAAAGTTGCAATTTTAGGTGTTCATGGGCACAGCCTTGGTACAGGCATAGTTTCAGTGAGGACTTTGAGGCCCCTACCTCAACTTTTGTATATATATATATATATATTAGAAATGTAGTATTATAACAATACCGCACATATATGTACCACAGCCAAGCAACAAACAGACTATTTGAGTGTTCATAAATTAATGAGCATCAGCATTAGTCTAAAATATGCAATGTGTTCAAATAGTACTTTCAAATGATGTAAGTGGTGGATGACTTTTTCAGATAATTTACTAAAGTAAAAGTACTAATAATTTGCTGGACAAATACTCTGTTACAAGTAACAAAATAAAGTATTGATAATGTCACTTAAGTAAAATTATGGAAGTATAATCAGCAAAATGTAAAGGAAAGTAAAAGTATTCAAAGCAGAAAGAAAAACATTTTAATATTATTATCATGATATTATTATTCCTCATGTGTTAATGCAAAATCAGGATTTTACTGTTGTATTTGGTTGTGGTTAAACATGTTTTGTCTCTGACTGCATGAGATGATTATTTCATTATGAATGAAGTTGCTTATTTTTAATTTTTGGTATTTTTCTTAATGGAAGGCCCATAGCCCTTAAGTAACACCTTCACTGCTTGTTTCATCAGTCTAAACCTAAAAATGTTTAAATACATATTTTAAAATAAACAAAATGAAAAGAGAAAAATCTTCACAGTTGTGAAGCTGGAACCATGAAAAGTTTTTACATGACATGACTTAAACAATTATCTAAATAGCTGGCAATTAGAGTTTTGTCGATCAACTAATGCTGTAGTTGTATAAACTGTTGAGAACAATACTCTTCATATTGTTTGTGTGCAAAACTCCACCTTTCTAAAGTAAATAGTTACTAAAGCTGTGAGATAAATGTAGTGAAGTAAAAAGTACAATATTAAATATATGAAAAGAGGAGATTAATTGGTCTATGTTCTTGAAGAAAGACTTGGGTAGAACAGAGGAATAGCTTGAAAGAGGTAAAGAATTTTTGGGAGAATATTCATTTTTACAGCGTTTATCCTACCTAATGGAGATAGTGGAAGAGCTGTCCGTCTTAAAAAAGCTGACCTCATGTATGAAACTAAAGGTGTAAAATTTTCTGCCTGAAAGAAAGGGTAACATTAACACCAAGATACTTGAATTTAGAATTTTTCCAAATGGAAAGGTATATCTTTCTGTTTTAGTTGTTGACCAGCTTGATTTATGGCTAAACATTCACTCTTCTGTAAATTCAGCTTATACCCAGAAAATTTACCAAATTCGTGTAATAGACTTATTATTTCAGGAATAGATGCAATTGGATCGGTAACGTAGAGTAAATAAATCATCAGCATATAAGCAGAGGCGGATTAAGGTGGCTAGGGGGCCCTAGTCTGCTCTTTGTGTGGGCCCCCATCTAATCACCTGCTCATTTTTTATGGGCAAATGTAGTTTTTTTTGTTTGTGCTGAAGTAAATTCAAAATAATAAAAACAATAGTTTGACCAATCTGGGGCCCCTGCACACATAGGGCCCCTAGGCTGCAGCCAAAGCAAGCCTTTACGTTAATCCGCCTGCATATAAGGCTAATTTATGTTCAATTCCCTTACGCATTATACCTTGAAATACAGGAAGTGTTCTAAGCATTATTGAAAGGGGCTCAATAGCTATGGCAAAAAGTAATGGGGATAGGGGGCATCCCTGACGAGCACAACCGTCATTTTCAACAGTTTTCTGAAAAGAAAATACACAAGTACAAATACCATTCATTTGTACTTAATATTATAAATGTATAAATTACAGTACTTACTGTCCACCACTGAAGGGTTTAACTGGCAAATTAAGTTCACACAACAGACAATTGCATCAAATGGGTTTATTACAGTGGTGCATTTGTATGCATCACAACAAATACATTTCTTATACAGTTTTACAGGATGTAAGTTAAAGATGTTTGGATTTGGATTTCTGTATGTACATTTAGAGGATGTCATATAGAAAACAAAAAAGAAAAACATTTATGGTTTCAATGCTATAACTATAACTATAAAATATACAGTATATGCATATTGCATACAAATATAAATCCACATATATCATGGAAATACCCTAGTACATTAGAATTATACTTGTTAAAATTACGCAGACTGCCATTGAATCTTCATTTGATTTTTCCATGCAAAGATGATGACAATTGTTTATTTAAAGCAGCAATGAGCAGATTTAGTCTGAAACCAGTAAGCTCAAATGTTAGAAGAGATAAATAAATCAATATTTTCAATTTTCTTTAAATTTAAAATACATACAGAATCTACAAAAACACCAACTATTTAAAACATGTATTTTTTACAGCTATTTAAAACATTTTTCTGTACAAATCTGAAGTTCGTCTGTGTTGTTTGGCAGTGTACTTTAGGTGTCTTCTTCCTCAGACTCGGGGCTGGTGAAGCCATTGTCATCCCACTCCTCAATGTCCTCCTGTATGGAAAGAAAATCACATTCCATAGTGGCTATACTGCTGTATGCATTAACAGCCTGTTTGTGTTGACTTCTAAGTGAGTGACCCCTCTGATTGAGGACACTGTTGAGCCCATGTGTTGCATCTTCTGTTAGGTCACCGAAACCTGTAGAGGAATTGTGGAAAAAAATAGAAAGATGGCACAAACAAAACATGACATTTGTAACTATTTTTGCATTTTACAATGCTGAATTTGCAAATTCAACATTTCCTTTTAGTCATTATACTGTGTATGCATTTACATTGCGCACACTGATGCCAAATAGATGGTCAGCTCAGTGCCTGATCACAACTCAATGTATAAAGTAGAGTTCCCTGGACACATCACTCTCTCTCACTCTCTCTCTCTCTCTCTCTATATATATATATATCATAAATAAATACATGATACTAAAATATAAAGATCTTGTACATACTGCTGGTTTTGATGCACTCCAAAGTCTGTCCTCTAAGTGACTCCACTTCTTGCACTTGCTTCAGAAGGTACTTGATGTGCTGAGACATCTCCTTTACCAGGATGCTCTGCTCCTCCTCCAAGCGTTTTAGCAGCATTACCTGGTCAAAGATAGATCTCTTCAACCTAAAAGTGCTGCCTTTGGTTTGGGAAAGGAATGGAATAGTGGACACGGAATGTTTATTATTATATTATATAAGTATAACAGAATTATGTTATTTTAGAGAAATCTTTTTAGCGACAGCATTGGTTCTGTAGAATATAAACATCAAGCTAAACTAGCAATTAATACTTATCGTACCATCTTCATGTCTCTCCCATGGTAGGATGTATCCCTCTGTCAGACTGCAAGCCAACTCCTCGTCAATCAGATCTCCTTCCACTATTGTGTTGTATTGCAAGACCTTTTCGCAAGCTTCTTCTTCAACTCAGTCATTTTCTTTCTCTTTTTTGTCTTGCCTGGTTGCTATCTGCAAATCGAAACAAAAAGAAAACTGTGTCATAACATTATTGTTTTTTTATATGTTAATTTAAATAACTTGATTTGACATCAAACCATGCTGACGATACAGATCTTGCTTCTTACGCAAAAGGGTTACAGTGATGTTCTCAATGTCAGCCCTTAGCTCTTCAATACAACCTGGAGTGTAGACTCTCTCTAAATAGGTGAAACAAAACAATTGGACAAGAGACACAATTAGTGACATTTTCAAAACATTCAAAACAAGACACCTTTTATTATTTGTATAAATGTACAGTCATTAACAGATGTGTGTGTGTATATATATATATATATATATATATATATACACACCGTATATACATAGTGTACTTTACATGTTTTACCTGTGACAGCCCATTGTCTGACATCCCATACCCACTGCTGTATTGTCTCCTGATCAAGGTTGTGCTCCTCCTTGATGTTGCTAAGGCTGGCAGCTTCCACCTTTGCCCTCTCTGTGATCTTTTAAAGAGAAAAAAATATGAAAATGTCAGAAAAAAACTCTACGCACCACCACAATGCAAAAACCACCAACAAACAATTAATCTACAAATAGTTTCAGATCTAGCTGTAGTTTGTGCATTAAGGGAAAGGGGCAGTGCTTAGGATCTCAATGATAATTTACCCTTACTTTGACATATCTGTGGGCTAACACTTGATGAAGGTTGTCCCTCTTTCTTCTGTTCCAACCCATGGCCTGTCGCGTTAGCATGTTCACTCTTCCTAATGAAACAATAATGCACCCACAAGCAGAAAAGTATGATGTCACATCCAAAAGGCAATAAGAGAAACCCAACAGACATGCCTAAACCAGATCACTAAAAGTTAGTTGAACTGGTAATTACCTTGAATACAATGATAACTTTGGTAAGAACAGAGAAACTTTGTTTTTCTTTTAATTCCCTGTAAAAACACTATGAATTATTTATTATTATTTATTTAGGCAACCACAGTGTGTAGTGTAAGTGTACCACCAACCAGCCTTTGTCATGTATTTTGTGACAAGTGCTGCCCTCGAGAGAAAGCTGTTCACCTATAAGAAAACAATACAATGCAATTTTGGTCTCCATTACATAAAAATATTACCTTCACACCACAACATCTTAAACTTGTGGTTTAACAGAAAACATGTGTACTGTATTATACTAAGACTTTGGGACCCCTTATGCATGCGTGCATTTTGAATTGCTGAAAACAACTGAACTGCCTATTCTTTATTTTAACTCATACATAAAGGATGTACTTAATCACTCTCACCAGGCATGTTACCTAGATGACAAATAAGTACCTTTTGGTGTTATGGGTTCTATTAAGACTCTTTGTAGCCATTGTTCAAATACTGACAATAATACCCTACCTGCTCCACTTCTTCTCCCACTGTGTTTCCTGCTCCATCCAGGCTTCTGCCACCCCATCTCACCTGTTATGTGTTATGTAGCAGTACTTCAGAAGTTTTGATATAACATCATCCAATCAGGCATAAACATGCACAAATGTAAAAAATCATCCTTTGCATTGAAGATTGCTTGAATGTTACAACTACATTAATTCATACAATTATCTATAAAACATCTCGTGAAACAAGCTTTTTATATGGCAGGGAAAAACAAAATCTGTCCTACAAATTTGAACAAGCAGCTGAAAAGCAATTGCTGAAAGATAACACACAGCACGTTCTATTATCCGACCCATTGTTTCCCTATAGCTACAGGCATACCAGACTTAAAGTTATTGCATGTACCTCGCATTTTGCTGTATGGGCTTTGGCATGCATGACGCTCAGGAATGGCCTCATTTCTGTCAATGGCAGAAGTTCAGGTAAACCCTCTGCTACTTTGTTAAGGTAGGGCCAGTACCTAAAAAGCAGGAGCAGCACCATGTGAGTGTAATAAAGATCCATATTTAATTGAAATCTAAAATGATTAATATCACTGTAAAGTAGGGAAACAAGACATTTTAATCATGGAGTTGGATTTGCAATATGACAATGAGTACCTGCATGTAACATCCATACAGAAGAATGTAACATTTGCCTTCTTTGACATCTCTCTTTGAAGAAACATTGGGTAAGCAAATATTTCTCCACGGTAATGGTTCAGTCCTCGTAAGAGAAACCCATGTCTGTTAAATCAGAGGAAAATCTAGTTGTTAAGAATCAATTGACCCAGTAATGCCTGGCTTAAGCACACATCTGTCAACAGACAGCCTATAACAAAATATATGATAAATATAATACTTGGCTACTACAAAGGATAGATAAATACCACTCTGCAAGCAAAAGTGTGAAATGCTTTGAATTTTTACTCAGACTTGGATTGCCATTAAAACTCAATATCAAACTCAAGAATCATAAACATACACACACACACACACATACATACCTGCAAACTGCAACTTGAATGCCCTCCTCATCTATCTGAGCACCAGACTTTTTGGACATCTCTCTGCCAGCAGTGAACTTGGCAGTACCGCAGACAGCACTGTCATTTGCCTATTAAGTCAGTTTATAACACATTTTAAGGTACATCAAAACACAAAACTAAATGTATGTATAAACAACCATTAAAAAACTATTATAAAAACAAAAACAAATCAAATGTTTGTACACTTCTCATGTTGCCTCTGATAAGGTCAACAAAGGTAGCAACTTCCACGTCCTTGGCCAGGAACAAGCCCTCATATATTGGTGGCTCCTCAGTCCTGTCCATGATAAGATAACATGCGTCAATAATACAAATCACAAGTACTACCTTTACTATTTGTTAAAATGTAAGTTATAATCACTCAAACACAACCCGAAAGGCTACTATTTGTGTTAAGCAAATCTAAAATAAACTTCAGAAAAGTACCTATACCTACCCTTTTGACTTGCTGAAGCGGTAATGTTTTCGGTTTCCATCAGAGCAGACAGCCAACATGTCTGGAGAACATGCTGGACATTCAAAATGATGGACCTGGCACATATCCTCTTCTTTGTATTGACAAAAGGTAAACTCAAAAAAGCTTCGCTGAAATGTATCAGCACAGATACTACCTGTCTGCATATTTAGAAATGTTTTGTAAGGATTTTTTAAGCAATGCCTAAAATTAAATATTAGGTATACAGTAATATAATTTTGTTTTTTTATGTTTCAGTGATATTCAGGCAGATTTACCCTTCCAGCTTGAACAGATCTGTGCTCCAACATTTTCAGGAAGGCCTGCCTGGACATAGCTGGTGCCGTTACCTTCATATGGTCAAACGAGGTGAAGACATCAAACTTGTATAGGGTCTGGCAGCTGGTGCTAGCTGGCCAGTACCGATAAACAAGCAGGTCCTTCACCTCGGGAGTCCATTCTGCAGAGCATGATGGACAGGATTTCCGAGGCAAGCAGACATTGTATCGTCCTGTGAACAAGTGAATATACTGTAGTAAAAACTTAAATAATTTCAGTAATCAAATTCTAACAGATTGCCTTCTATACAGAGATACAAATATATGTTATCTTAGCTTTTTGACATGGCATTGCCTGAAAATGTCATGGTGATAAAAATCTTTGAGTTGCACACAGTGGTAAAGTTCTAGTACAATAATACTTTCAGATCAACATACCATTGATGGTGACCACAGAAATATGCTTCCCTGGAGTGGTTGTGAGGTCATGAGTGCATTCACAAATTGACCTTGGTGCAGGAACAGGCAGATGACATACTGCAAATCAGAAAGAAGTTATAAAGGGTGTATTTACAGTTTCTCCTTAGTCCCTTAGATACATTTCCCAAAACGCTATCCTCATTTTTAAAATAGTGTTTTAAAACCCAACAATGAATCCAAACTGGCTTCACCACTATTCCAACTGTAATTGTCACTATGTTTAAACAACATGTAAATGCTTAAGCATATTTGGAAAAATATTAACACACAATTGACTTTGCTGTTCAAAGATATGCTGGTCAGAAGAACTGTCAAAACCAATCAGACTTTTGTTATTCAGCTATTAAATTTCTTTCACACTTGCACTTTGAAGTTTTGAGAATAAGCTTAAAATGTCTAAGCCATTTATAAACACTGTTAAATATAAACATGTGCACTATCTACAACAACTTCGGGAATTACACAATAAGTATGAGACAATTTGATATAATGCTAATTTTAACATACTTTGTTCACAAAACTGAGGCTGGCCATTTTCATTCACCAGCACAGCAGTTGTAGGGGGAATGGGCTCAAGAAATCCATGGAACACAGCCTCTCTGTCATGGAAGACATTTCTCTTGTGGGCCTCCATGTCACAGGTAGCACAGAGGAACTCCATGTCCAGTGGTACACAGTCCAGGCACCTAATCACAGCTTCTACAACACAGCATCTGTGACAATTTTGGATGAAAACTCTCTGGGCTGAGAGCTTTGCATCAAAAAGCATAGGCCTAGCACTTTTCATTCTCACATCTGTGAGAAGCTGCCTTTGTTCCCAAGCAGAAACCAGTCTGTCTGTTCCCTCCGGAACCTGCACTGCAGTTATGGTGTCCCTTAACTCTTGGAGCCTTGTTTCTAAAAAAACAAAAATATACATTCACTTGTCCTTAAAAGGTCTATACTCATGATTATGATAACACACAAATATATATATCAGTTATACTGTGAGTCTGTAGTGGAACTGACAAAACATAATGCTTGAATATGATTAAATTAATGGTGGAAATCGTGGAAAAACTGTAGTGTAATGTTACTACTGTAACACTCAGTATTCTCACCAAGACTTGCCAACTCTTGATCTTCTATCTGAAGGCCTTCCTCATGCACAGGATCCCTTCTTCTTGATTGAGAAGCAACTGCAGAGACAGTCATTTTGTTTAACCCTTTGACCAATATAACATGAAACCAATTCATTTCAAAATGAAAATATTCCATAAGGACTGGAGGCAGGGAAACTAAGCAAAAAATATTAAAACACAACACAAGTAAGGATTATCAGTCGCACGCTCTAAAACTATCTTGTATATTAGTTTTCACAAACATTGCAACACCATTTTGTCAAAGTGGTGTCTGATTTTCATTTTATATTACGTGTAATCACCAAAACACAATTTAATGAATTATCTTCATTCTTAAATACAGTAATCATGTTTTAGTTAAGAACAAACCTGATCCAGGGCAGTGTGTTTCCCGACGTTTCTCACGCCTGCCTGTGACCAGTGGATTAGTGAAGGATCTCTTCCTGCTTTTCCTTGTTTTTCTTTGAGGAACGGCAGGGTTGTCCATGGCCATAAGAGCCTATATATATTGAGAGCACATATACCAGCAGCACTTAGAATTGAGCATTATTCAGTAGCTGCATAAAAGGGTCTTGCTAACCCTTTACATCACATCTATAAACAACAATAGCAATTACTATTTTCAGATTTAGGTATTTGCTTATCATGAAAAGCCTTACTCTGGATTCATGGACTAAAGCATCACTAATTAATGCTGCCATGTGCATCCTGGCATCATTGGGATCATCAAAGACCCTTACGTCAGAATTGAGGGACATCACGTACAAATACAAACAATACAGACACAATATAAAAACAACACAAAATGAAGAAAGAGAGAAAGAGAGTGATCGAAAGAGACGAGAGAGAGAGAGAGAGAGAGAGAAAGAGAGTGATCAAAAGAGACAAGTGAGACAGAGAGAGAGAGAAACAGACGAGAGAGAGAGAGAAAGAGAGAGAAACAGAGTGATCAAAAGAGACAAGTGAGACAGAGAGAGAGAGAAACAGAGTGATCGAAAGAGACAAGTGAGAACGAGAGTGGCTCTTAAAAGTGCCGTTGTTTTGATTTGTGTGTGTATGTGTGTGTGTGTGTGTTTGTGTTGGTGGAGTCAAAGTGTTGCAATAATGCTGTAAAACAGGAAAAAGCAAAAGATTATTACAATAGCCTTTGTAGTAAATGGGCATGTCTTAATTGTTAGGACAGAGTAATTTAAATTATTAATTAAATATTGATCAATCACAACAACTACGTACAATATAAATCAATCCTTACTGTACAAATATCAGATTTGTACCACATCCACTTGACAAGAGCAAGTACCTACACAAATCTATTTTTAATTAGGCATTTATTATTTTTATTTATGTTCAGTAACAATTACACTCTTATCTCATGATGATTTCAGTGTCTTCTAAAATGGCAAAGTCTTACAAAAGTATGGCACCATAGTGTTACAGGATATTCTATCTATAAGTTAGTGGAGGGTCGTCTCTATATTTAATTCTGCATTAATTATGTCAGTAGGAATGAACGGTCATTGACATTGAGACGCACTGAGCAGTCAAATCCTCTGGAAAGACTCCAGGTCCACTTTTTTATTCTAGTTCATCCCTGATTGCGGTCATTCTACGTCTGACATTTACTTTGCACTTTGAATAAAACTTTAACCACTTTGTTTAATTGTTGTCTTCACAACACATGGGCAAATACATGAGTTTAAACTGATTTTGGTAGCTGGCAGTGCCACAATCCAACTGTGCCAGGGACAGCTGTACTACTTTGGAGGGTAACATAACCGTGTAAATGATAATGCAACACTAACAAATGTAACCTAATCTCCAGGGATGAAACGCTACACAGATAGGGCTACAACTAAAGAAATAACAGCAAAGGTTTTGCGTGCTTCTTAACAAACAAACACATATTGGGTTGAGATGCTTACTGTAGTCAGGTGGCGGGTGAAATGAGCGGTAAACGCATACAGTGACATGGGTAAGATGCGTGCGTAACGTGACGTACCGTTGTAGTGATAACGAGTGAAAGTCTTCTGATTCAAAATAATAATTATTAATAATATTCGCTGCTACGACATAAAAAAGTAATAACTAATTCACTACAATACAAGGACGTTTCGTAAACTATAAAACATCATTTACGAGCGCGCGTAACGTGAGGTTTCGTTGCCGTGGTAACGACTGACAGTCTTCTGATTCAAAATAATAATAATTAATAATATTCACTGCTATGACAGAAAAAAGTCGTTACTAATTCACTATAATAAATGATAAAAGAAGGACGTTTCGTGAAAAACATCATTTACGGGCGCGCGTAACGTGAAGTTTTGTTGCCGTGGTAACGACTGAAAGTCTTCTGATTCAAAATAATTAATAATAATTAATAATATTCACTACTATGACAGAAAAAAGTCGTAACTAATTCACTATAATAAATGATAAAAGAAGGAGGTTTCGTAAACTACTAAACATCATCTATGGGCGCGCGTAACGTGACGTTTCGTTGCTGTGGGAACGACTGAAAGTCTTCTGATTCAAAATAATAATTATTAATAATATTCACTGCTATGACAGAATAAAGTCGTAACTAATTCACTATAATAAATGATAATAGAAGGAGGTTTCATAAACTGCAAAACATCATTTACGGACGCGCGCGTAACGTGACGTTTTGTTGCTGTGGTAACGACTTAAAGTCTTCTAATTCAAAATAATAATTATTAATAATATTCGCTGCTATGACAGAAAAAAATCAGAACTAATACACTATAATAAATGATAAAAGGAGGACGTTTCGTAAACTAGAAATCAACATTTACCGCCGCCAACTGTGTGACGTTATTGAACCAGGGAATCCGTGTGTCCACCACGACAAATGAGCCCCATTGACTTTGTATGGGTGTTGTTTTCGTGATACCGACACGTAATTTTACACACTTACGTGACACCATCACGTAAATCGAGGTTAAGGGCTCGTGTTCATTTCACGTATTTCTGTGAGATCAGGTTGGTAAAAATATATTATAAGTAAAAAATACAATTGTTGTGTTGTATGACTATTACAGATAAACATTGATACACCCATACATAAATGTTTGACCTTTTCACAGACATTTAATTGAATGACTAATTATTATTCTTTTTTTTATATTTAGTATCTACATGCTACAAATAACACCATTTTCATACTTGACCCTCAACGTGGTAGTGATGAAATGAAACTTGCCACACAAGCATGCAACAAATTTGTGTATGTTATGTTGTATAAAAAATCTGTAACCTTTTTCGATCTACAACACAAATATTGGAATATTAGCATATGGATGTTGCTGAAGACCACCACAACCCCCCACACTGTATTTTTCCTACAACAGGGAATATTTCAGGAAGAGAGGAAACCAGCATGGAAGAAAAGACTGGGTGGACACTATGTGGAAGCCTGGGACAATACACCATTCATTCCAGGAGGATGCTTTCAGCTGTGGTGTCTTTGTGATGCAGGTAAATGGAGGGAAAACTACTTTACATAAACACTGTTCTCACATTTTCCCATATGAGACTAGTAATGTTCTCCGCTCTCCTTCTAGATGGCCAAGCAGGTGGTGGAACACTTTCCAAAAATTCCTGAGAGCATCAACATAATACCCAGCAAAGAGGAGATGTGCCACATCAGGAAAAATGTTGCCAAAACAATTTTGCAGGCATCAGGTATTGGCAAACTATTTAAAAGAACAGTTTATTTCCAGAGACAGAGTGATGGAGTATAATTATCTACATTATCATAATTGCAGAGTCGAGAGATGAGTATTGCTCTGTATGTGGACAAAAAGACACTAAGGACCAAACAGAGGAGCTCTGCACCTGGGTATTCTTTATGTCATTATTGCCTATTTGTTGAAAGTGAAAAGAAATTGAAGAGAAAATGAGTTTTCTCAAATACATTTCATAATTACAACAGTTTCTGAATAAATCTAACAATGTCCTATTTTTCTTCCAGGTTCAATGTGAATTATGCCAGAGGTGGTTTCATGTCCAGTGCCTCGAAATTAATCTGCCACCAAAAGAGGAACCATGGATTTGTGGTTTGTGTTTGTAAGCTATTCAGTTAGAGGAGCTCATGCTAAAAGTGTGTTTAAATTGTAAAAATATGTATGTATTTGATGAAGCAGAAAAAATACATACGTATATATATTTTCTTGCTTATGTTTTATCAATTTTGCTTATGCTTTATCATTTAATCATTTGTATATTAAATGTCATTTAACCAAATCTAATCAATCATATTGTAAGAAACATTACTATTAGGTTGATGTGTTTACCATTATTATCATTTGAAATGTATGCTTGCTGCTTTTCTTTTATTAATTTGTATGCCTCAAATGTAGCTGACTGATTTAGAAGTCTGTAAGTGTCCATAGACAGACCACAAATGCTTGAATGTCTCAGAATAAAGTGACAAATGAATGTTCTCTTAGCTAAACCTCTTGCAGAAGGGACATGTTGTGCAGTTCTGTATTGTGTATTGTATTAAGATGAACATAAAATAAACAACTTTCTGACTGACACTTTTAGGGTACCAGACAATGTGTGTATGCCTCACCCCACTTGTCCTGGCAAATTATCTCCGCCCCATAATTCCCTTTATAAAACAGACAATATAATTTTCCTTCAATGACTTAATATCAACAAAATATCTCAACATTGCTGATTCCAGATTCATTTCTGGAAGCCGGGCTAAATTAGCAAGCACTGTTACTGCATTCAGATATCAGATACAGACATTAAAGAATACATGAAAAGAACATTTCAGTAATTACACTGGTAACTTCTATAACAAAGTAAAATCTCACAAGCCTAGAGAAGTCATTCAACTCATGTGATATTTAGAAAGAAAAATATTGATGAATACCTTGATAAGTCACTTATTACATTTACATTGAAGCAGCAGTTTATTCCAAAATCCACACCCAAAATAAACATCATGTTTGCTGTCATGTTTTCTGAGTACTTGTCAATAATCTGATGGATTCAGTCCCACGGACAGTAATATTTCTGCAGGACTGTAAACATCAATCAATGTACATGAATTGTGTTATTGTTAAAGTTTCATGTTAAACACAGATGTCATACAACATGAAAACATAAAATAGAGTTTAGCCATTCTTTTTATTCAACACCTGGAGAACACTGTTACACAGTCTTTATCACAGATAAAACAGAAAAACAGAGGTGAATAAAACAGCAAGACATGGGCTGTAGTATGTTCTGTAGAGTCCAGACAAGATGATCCAACTTGCTTTGTAGCAGTCGTCTCGATGCTTTTCAAAACCTTTTGAAATAAATCATATGTCATTATTAAAACCACCACACTTACACACTTCTTTTTCATTTTTTTTTTCTCAAATAAATAAATATAAACGGTTGTAAAATGAAGCAATTAACTATGTTCAGGAGATTAAACATGATTTTCCTTTCTACAGTCTGGATTGTTACCAAATTACAGTTCATGTACAGATTCATTCATTATTATTTCATAAACACCTTTTTCAACACCATCATTATAATGCAGGTTTTGTTGCTAAAGGACATTCTATAGCATCAGAACACATAATGTGAGAGGCTACATCTGCAGTTGGCTAAAATGTAGTTGTCTGTTTGCACACGATGAAAAACAATATTAACTTTTTAGACGGTCCCTATCTTGGTTACGACACACATTGAATATTCATCTCTAAAGTACATGCTTAAAAATATACTTGCCCATTTTGATCGATTGTAAAAAATGTTGTAGTTCACAACCTTTGTGGTCAATATCATGTAGCTGCTGCGAATCTGAAAAAAAAATAGCTTTATTGACTATTTAATTGAAAAAGTTCTTTAACGCGAATGTGCGAATATCAAACCAACTTTACCTAAGTACTTTTAACTCTATTATAATACACTTCTGGTATATTGCTTGTATGTTTCGAAGACACTCGCAATTAATTTGTAATGTACTTGTAACACAAAGTACACTTTACTATCACTAATCAAGCATGTAATTACCCTACACGGGCATATACTTAAAGTATACTTGAAGTTGTTCCAATTTAACACACAAAAGTCCTCCACCGGGCTGTATGCAAGACTCAGGGCGTTTTTGACTTTTTTACAGTAAGCATTTTGAACACGAAACGTATTCTTGATTACTAATCTAAAGGATTAACGTAAAATACCAAATGAAATCCGCCCACGTAGACTCCTGAAAATGATTGAAAAAAAAAAACTCTTCCTCACGACTGTAATTGGTGCATCCTAAACAGCGCTGAGTAAAGTAACAGGTACCACGTGACACTGTTTACGCGCCTCTTCAGAAGAGGTAGAACAATCATTTACACTGTAATTATACTAAGGACATTTAGTAGTTGTTAAAAATAAAAACATTGTATAAAGTTACATTGTTTATCTATGTGGTAAAACTGCCCAAATGTTGGTCGGGACATTTTCGATTTCCTGAAAGGTAAGGGACGTGTCCATATCATCCCTAGCCTACTTAAAATTACACCTTTGGATGTGGGTGAGAAACAGATCAAAAATATATTTTTTATTATAATGAAAAACTACAATTTAACGAAACTAACAGCAGTTATTTAAAAACGAATTGAAATAAATTAAAAATTCTCCAAAATAAATGATCGTTTTCGTAATCATGCAACGAGCTCTCATCAGATGGCGGGAAAATGTGATCCGTGTGTGTTTGAGATTGGGCTGTTTAGGTGAACACGTGCATGTAATGCACACAGTACCGCTCCCTATAAGCAGACTACGCAGTCTGCGTACGTAGGGTACCAACTCCCTAGGGGGGCACCAAATTACACTATGAGGGCAGCAGAAAGTCCACCTGCTGCCCTTGCTCGCACGTTATGCATTATTCAAGTACCCCCAAAGCAGTTGCGGAACACAGATGATCACTTCACGCTCATATCACGTGATTTAAAAGCGCTTCAGAATGACCCTCTTGGCGCGAAATGAATAAAGATACATCCGGTAATGTTTTCCAAGTGTGTAAACAGACGGGACAAAATTCTTATATCTCAATATCTGATCTGTGTCATACTGCAACTGTTATAAGACTATTGTTAATATTAATCAATCAACAATATTGACAAGAAAAAGAGAAAATCACTTTTGCTGGATAACTTTAAGCCCAATACATTTCAATGACAGGTCTGTTTATCAGTAAGTCATAATCAGTAAAGATTATGTCCATATTTTAAGTACTTCTGTTTTTCATTATATTTGTAATGATTTTTATAACCTTTTTAATATTGAATTGCTGCTGTTACTGAATATCTTAAAGCACTGTTTACTCTGTTCTTTATTTTATTACTCGGCTTTATTACTGGCTCTTGAATAATTAAACTTGAAGCAATGTTTATGAGAAACACTGGAAGTCTACATTGTTTTAATTGAATTAGTTCATATTTACATCAGTTTTAAACTATTTTAAAGAATTGAGCCAATATTTTAAATGAATGTAAATAAATGGATTCATTGATCGCTTTTCAAATGAAATAAATTAAGATGATTATAAGGGAAGACTTTATTGTTATTTTTTGTTCATTCTTATAACTGCAACTTTATAATTTTCTGGGTTTTTGAACAAAGCTATTCATATTTT
The DNA here is from genome assembly GCF_025860055.1 of Xyrauchen texanus. Taxonomy (NCBI): domain Eukaryota; kingdom Metazoa; phylum Chordata; class Actinopteri; order Cypriniformes; family Catostomidae; genus Xyrauchen; species Xyrauchen texanus. Next base: position 3,841,357 of record NC_068306.1, on the reverse strand, counting down.
TGTTAACATTATCGTTTTACCTCTGCTTGCATTTCAGTTTGTCATATTTCAGTATGTTCAGTACAAGTATGTATTTCAATGAGTCATATGAAGATGCTTTTCATTAGAGTCGTGTGTAAATCGGTGCTTCAATGTGATATTTGAGGATGATATTGTCAGGAAATAATTACAATATTTGGGACTTGATTTGATGCTGTCACATGATGAAGTAAGATTGGATGACGTCATCGGAACTTGCCATAATTGGCTTTTGGTGAATTGACGCCACTGTTCAAGCCTGCTCTGTCTCAGTGCACAGTTTTATTTCTGGGTGAACTATCCTTTTAATCTCTAGTGTGTCATAATCATTTGTGAGCTGCTACTTCTGGTCTGTAGATGTTTGTTGTTCAGAAATGGTCCGTTTCTTTTGACCTGTCTCTGTTGTGAAAGTTCATTGTAAAGGTTTGTTCAGTTGTTTGCTTGTGCTTGAAAGTTTGTTCCTTTCTTGTTCATTTCTAGAGCAGGTTTCTCAGACCGGGGGTTCCCTAATTCATTTAGGCTTTGTGTTATCACTAAGTGTGTAGGTGCTTGACAGGCCAAACAAGTCAAGGCAGAGAAATTAAACATTTCTCTCAAATATTATGGATGCCCAGTCTATCTGTCACAGACTCCAGTTTGTGATACACTGTTTTAGATATTGATGTGTGCAGAAATGTTATTATACACCAAAACTTACTTACTGTATATATGCAATAGAATAAAAACTCAATTAATTAAAATCTATTTTTTTTTTAATCTATATAATGTCCTTGTGTACACAAAAGCTTTTATATGTTACAGAGATATTGCTTATAGGATAATGGCCGAAAAATGGGCTGACGAAATCTCTCAGGTAAAAGCATATACTTGTGAAGATGGTCAAAAATGGCATGTTGTCATGGCAAACTATTTTAGCTTTTGCTGCATTTGTTTCACTGACAGGAAGAGTCTTTCCATCATGTACAGGTACATTTACTCTGTAGTAAATACTCAGAAAAAGTGTCAGTTACCCTTAAAAAAGGCAGTAACAAAGTTAACACAGGCTCAAATATAATACTCATTTTATAATCTTGTTTTCTAGGCAGGGGAAATAAAAATGTGGATCCTGCAGCCTGATTTGGAGAAGTCAGTGGTTCAGTCTCCAAAAAAGTTGGTTTTGTTTGAGGGGTAGCAACATCAGACCAAAGTAATAGTTGATTTGTTGTTCTGCTTTTTAACATTTTGTGTTTTTATTTATGTTTAATGTTTTGTTTAAACATTTGCATTGTTTATATCTTAGTTGCGTGTCATGATGGACCTGAAGACTGTCAGTCAGTGATGTGTGGAGCACTTGGAGGGCTGTATTTGTTCAGTTCAGTTTTGTGTTTACATTTATTCAGGACATGCAGACATTTCTTGAGAATGTTGTAGATCAAATGAATCTAAGGATTTACTGCCGAACAGAGGTACAAAGTCCTAGTGTGTAGCTGGTAATTAGGGGCAAAGTACCAAAGCTAGCACCATATTCTGTTTGTTCTGATTTTCTTCTTCATCTTTTATTTTTCTGCTCTAAAAGTGTCTGATGGGCTTTCAGAGACCATAAATTGGAGAGAGTCCAAATTTGGCAGGATGGTCCCAAACGCACACCCCACTACTCAGTTACTCACACACACACACACGCTCACACACACTGACTTTAGTGTAATGAACACTTTCACTTTTATGTTTCCCCTCTAATTCCTTGAGTCAAGCCCTACAAAACATATATCTCAGATTTAATTTCCACCTATAAAAATGTTCCACCATTTGGAATATTTGGAAAAAAATTGTTTTTGGAAGTCCTCCAAAGGTCATTTGTCCGATTGGCACAAAGCTGGTGTACATCATCTACAGACCCTCCTGACAATTTCTGAGATCTAAATAAATCTGTTTTGGGGTGTTTAGCCTGTATCTAGTGAGTGTCATTTTCAAACTTAAACTTTGTACACATTGACAAGAGAACACACTGAGGTAACATGTCGAGTTTCCTTCATTTTTTATGCAAGTGGGTGCTATAACTTAAGAAAATCCCAATTTTGCAACTGTGCTCAAAGCAGTTAAAATGTCACACAAAAATAGCCTATGCACAAAGAATTATGGAATAAGAAACGCAGAGAGAACGAAACATTAATTTTGGTTAAGATGATGAATTTGATTTTTATACAGTTTTAATCTGAGGTGATAAACACTGTTTTTAGAGTGTGAAAAATGTATTTTCTCTCTCTCGGTGATGTGGAAAAGCTTCATTGATGGAGAAGTTTGTTCTCATGTTTCCTGACTCAAGTGCACAGAGTCAGTGATATTGTGCTCAAACTAAAGTACACACAACACACTAGCAACCATCCACATCTCCCTAGCAACCATGCCTCTTATTGTCTTTTAAGAAATGTACAAATCTAATGTTCATGTAGTTTTTTATATTTATGGGGTGTAAATTCATGAATTGTAACTGACAGGTGTGATGATCAGTGGAGTTGAGTTTTTACCTTTTTGATTTAAATATGGGCAAAAATATGGAAAGAGTGTTTGAGTGAAAGACTGACCAGTGAAAGAGTAGATATGAGAGCTGGACTCCACATCATAAAAGGAGACCAGACCCTCCTCATAATCCACAAACACACCAACCTTCTGTGGCTTCATTCTCACACACAGAGAAACACATGGACTCTCACTGGCATTATATTCATTCTCAGTCCACAAACCCACAGTCCAGAATCCATTCACTGGAGTCAGTGTGATCGATCCCTTCCTGTTAATGGATTCTCTGACCACTCCTAAATCCCACTCAGTCTTTCCCTTCACCTGCACCTCAAAATAAAATCTGCCTGAACTGAATCCCTTCTTTCCCAGGACACTGACACATCTATCAAATCTCTCTGGTTTATCTGGGAGTTTTTGTTTAATGTCTCCACATGTCACTTGTTTTCCATCATCAGACAGGATGAGTTTAGGATGAGCTGTATCAGGATCCAGAGTCACATCCACTGAGAGAGATCAGAGAATATCAATCACTTCAGAATACAAACATTTTGATTGATGTAATATTGAATCAGAGTATAATGAAAGTGTAGTGCAGTAAGTCAGCTGTCAGTATATAAATGTAAAGTATTGTAAGTGTATATGAGAGAACAGTGAAGATCACACACTGTACCTGCATACTGCTGCATCCTCCTCAATACTGTCAACACAAATCACAAGAAAACATCAGCAATTGTTTACAGGAATATTACAGGAGAAATGCTTCATCTGCATCTGTGACAAGTGGTATGTGAAAGTATAGTTCCTAACTCATTTTGATACCAAGTAATCTATTTGAAAAGCAAATCTCATTTTGAAGTTTATTCCAGTACTACAGTATTCCATTTTTGGGACATGTAATTTAATTTATAATAGCTAATGGTTATAATAGTGTTTATAGTAAGTTGGTCGCTGTTTAAAACTATACAGACGAGTGAAGGCGAGAGCTGCATGTGTGTCTCTCCAACCTTCTCCCGTTACTTTTCCCTTTTTAAGGCACAACATTTGGAGGCACTGCTGGGATGTTTGGCTTGAGGGTTACCCCGGAGCTGCAAGTGGAGCCCTTGCATTGATCATCCCTTAAAACAACCCAGATATCAGAGAAAAGAGTTCAGCAAGGTGGTGGAAGTGGTCTTCAGACGAACCTGGCAAGTTGTATCCTGAAGTGAGCAAAACTGACCACTAGAGAGCAGCAAAAAGCCAATTATGTCAGATTTACCCTCATTTTACTGCTTATGCCCTCTCCTATGAAAGTCTGAATTGGAGAAGCTGCAACTGGAGATTAAAGGAGCGTTGTACAAACTGACTGTCGAACAGCTGATTAAAGTATGCAATGCACTGCAAATTTCAGGACCAGGAAAAGAACATGTAACTGGTAAAACTCGCTGTCAAGTGATTTCACATGTAATAAAGTATCTTGAATGGGAAGGATTGGCTGACCTAGAGGATGAGGGTATGTCAGACCTCCTCAGTGTACATGAAATAATAGACAAAATCGATACGGCAACAAACTTAAGTGAATGTGAAATCTCCAGTCACACTGAGTCACAGGAAAACCTCCAGAAAGAGGTAGAGACGCTAAGGCTGTCGTTGAAAGAAAAAGAGAACGCAATGTATGACCTTATGAAAACAAGCATGAACCCCCCTGCCAGTTCCAGCAGGCCAGAAAAGAATATGGCCCCAGCACCCCCTGGCCAGATAGGCGAGCCAGGGCAAAAAGATAGGCTAACATTTTCTAGTCTGGCCAAACAAATTGAAAGTGGGCTCAGCAAAGCCTATTCAGAGTCAGAGATTATTGATGCTGTAATCCGTGCTATCACACCAGGCCTGCAGTTACGAAGTTACCTTGAAGGAAAAGACAAACTAACATTGCCTGCCCTTCTTAGGATCCTCAGATGTCATTACCAGGAGAGAGGCGCAACAGAGTTATATAAACAACTCACCTCTGAGGTCCAAATAAGGGCAATGGACCTGAGACAAAAAATCTTGTTTGCTCCTCAGGAAGCTGATTCAAGTCTAAAATATGGCCCAGTACTAGTTCAGCTTATTTATGCATACAGTCCTAACTGGCCTCCAGATTGACAATATTAAAGGTGACCTAAGGCCCTACCTCCTGCAGATGGACACTTCAGATGAGCTGCTGTTGGAGAAACTGAACATTTCATGTGCCAATGAAAAAGAGAGGCAGGACAAAAAGAAATATGCTGCTCCATCACGTGTAACTAATGTGAATACAGTACAGTTAAGTGACGCTCCAGTGGAACAGAAAAACGCCACCTCACAAAGCCCAAATACACTTCCCCCGATCTGCTCGCTGAAATCAAAGAAATGCGCTCTGACATGGTGCTATTGAAAGACTTGAAAGCTGAGATCTGCCAAATCAAGGAAACCATCCAAAGACCCACACCTGCACACCCACAGTACCTCCCACCAAGCAGAGAACCAGTAACTGTGCCTTCCCCTTACCCAGTGTTTTCACCCCTACAATCCTCACCTTATAAGACTGAGTCAAATGACATGCCATTTTACCACCAGCAGTCGCCAACAGCAGTGCAGGAATATCGACCAGCATTCGGTCCTGGGCGGATGAGAGAGACGGCCCAGTTCCAGCAGAGGTTTGCACCGCAGAGGTTTTACCCAGCACGACGCCCTCAACCAAGGTGTTTCCCATGTACTCAAGCAGGTGAGGAGTACTGTCAGCATTGCTTTAGGTGTGGAAGCAGTGAACACTTCAGAGCAGGTTGTAAAGCACAGAGACCAGTAGAGCCCGCTCAGAGGATCCCTTTAAACTAAGAGGGGTTGCTCCCACGGGACATGGAGCAACCAGTAATATTGATAAGTTCCAATTTTGTGCAGGTTGTGAAGAAGAAAAAGGTAGTGAGGAACTAAAATGTTGCTCGATTTGTAAAATCACACTATACTGCTCAAAGGAGTGTCAGGGAAACCATTGGCCCACACACCAAAGACTTTGTAAGCAATATGCATGTTCAGGTATCAAGAAGCAGGCAACTCAGTCACGTGATAAAGTCAAGTGCAAAGAAAAGAAGTGTGTCATCAGGTGCTTCCTGCACAAACAGAGAATTCAGATGAAAAAAGCTATTTGCCTGATGTTCCTCTCAGAGATGTATCGGAGCTAGTTGACCCTTTGCAAATCGAAGCAGCCAATGGAACAGAATTGCCATACGTCGGATGCCTTGAAGTGTCCTTTAAACTTACTGCTAATGATAATGAGCTTTGATTTTTCCAGTTCAATAAATACGCCCACGCCTGCCACAGCCAACGAGCTGGAAGTCTCGTCTGTCCCAGAGCCAGTGTTGCCAACTTCGACCATCCGGAGGAGGAAGAAATGAAGAAAGGCTTCTACTCCCCAGTCTCTGCCTGTACTCTCTTCCGCGGCTCCGCCCCCAGAATCTTCCGTCGCTCCGGCTTCCACTGCTCCGCCCCAGAACTCTCCACGGCTCCGCCCGATTCCCCAGTGACTATTCCTCCCATGGCTCCGCCCGCTACCCCAGTGACTATTCATCCCACGGCTCTGCCTGCTCCCCCAGAGTCTATTCCTCACACGGCTCCGCCCGCTCCCCCAGAGACAACTCCTTCAGCGGTTCCGTCCGCCTTACTAGTGGCGACTCCTACAGCGGCTCCACCTCCTGACCCGGTCCCTGTCCTGTGGCCGCCTCCCAGGCCTCCTGACCCGGTCCCTGTCCTGTGGCCGCCTCCCAGGCCTCCTGACCCCGTCCCTGTCCTGTGGCCGCCTCCCAGGCCTCCTGACCAGGTCCCTGTCCTGTGGCCGCCTCCTGACCTGGTCCCTGTCCTGTGGCCGCCTCCCAGGCCTCCTGACCAGGTCCCTTTCCTGTGGCCGCCATAAGGCTTCCTGACTCGGTCCCTGTCCTGAGGTCCCCTTGGTCTCCTGGCCGTCCGCCTGGTCAGCTCTGGTCCCCTTGGTCTCCTGGCCGCCCATCTGGTCTACTCTGGTCCCCTTGGTCTCCTGGCTATCCCCCGGATCTGACCTGGTCTCTTGGCCATCCCCCAAATCATCCATGGTCTCCTGGCCATCTGCCTGGTCTGCTCTGGTCCCCTTAGTCTCCTGGCTGCCTGCCTGATCTGCTCTGGTCCCCTTAGTCTCCTGGCTGCCTGCCTGATCTGCTCTGGTCCCCTTGGTCTCCTGGCTGTCCGCCTGATCAGCTCTGGTCTCCTTGGTCTCCTGGCCGCCCTCCTGGTCTGCTCTGGTCTCCTTGGTCTCCCGGCTGCCCACCTGAACTGCTCCCTGACCTTGCCATGTTCCTCTGCCTGTTTCCCCCTTGTGCCCCCCTGTACCACATGTTTTCCCCTACACTCCATGGACAATTTGTTTGAGTTTTTTTTACTTTTTGGAGCATCTGGAATCCGCTCCTTAAAGGGGGAGCTCTGTCATATTCCCTGTTGTCTTTTGTTTTTGTGCTTTTATGTTGAAATTCTTGTTTAGTTCCTGTTTCCTGTTGTTTTTTCCCCCTGATTGATTCCCCAGGTGTTCCTCATTACCTTGTTTGTTCCTTGTATATTTAAGCCCTTGTTTCCCACAGTTAGTTTGTCAGTTCTTGTATATATGAAGGTTTTTTGTCTATGCTCGGTTCCCTGTGTTTTGCTTTTCTAACTTTGAAGTTAACTTGTTTAATAAAGCTGTGTTTAGATCCTAATTCCTTGCCTGCCTCGTCACAGTAAGTGTGCATCTCCTCCTCTGTGTCTCTGCATGTCATTAGCACATTTGCCGTTACACAATCATTTAAAGTGAGTGTGCTTTGTGTTCAAAATTAAACTTTAGATTTGTTTGTTTATATTTTTGCAAGCCTCAGCTAACAGCGCTTCACATGCTCTTCAGGTCAGAAGCTGGTTGATGTCCGCTGTGCAGCTCAGTGAAGATCGGACTCAGAGTTCAACTGAATGACACACAAATGTGCCGTTCATGGCATTTACACAGTATATTCACTTAAAATTCCCTTATTTGGGCATTAAAATGTGATTGGAATTTGAATTCCCAATAATCGTGGTTGTCTCAAATAACTGTGATCAGACGGTTATTTAATAATCATGACAGGTCTACTATACACTTACCAGTTTGACCGAGTTTTTGATCTACAGTCTCATGTAGAGTGTCTTTGAGTCGAGTCAGAGCTGTATTCAGAGTGTCCACACTCACATGAGTGTCAATACTGATCTCAGTCCAGTTTTTACTGTTTTTAGGGCTGTACAGGGACGGGTCAATCTACAGCAGGAGAGAGGAGAAATCCATCAGCATGAGGAGTGTTTTCTAATCATTCTCATTGATGAGAGAGATGGACACTGACCTGTAGGAGATGAAGATGATCTTCAGTGTGTGAGATCTGCTCCAGCTCAGAGTTTCTCCTCTTTAGCTCAGTGATCTCCTGCTCCAGCTCTTTAATGAGATCTTCAGCCTGTTTCTCTGCTGCTTTCTGCTTCTCCTCCAACATCTCAACAACTTCAGTCTGACATCTCTCAATGGAGCGGATCAGAGTCGTGAACACCTCAACACTGTGTGATTTCTCTTCTTCTGTGTTTCTCTGATGAGATCAAGTCACAGTTTAAGTGTATTTAATTCAGCACCTTTATTTATAAAGAAGATTGAACCTAAATTTGACTGACCTTTCTCATCTCTACAGAGTGTTGGATGTCTTGAATCTTCTTCATTCTGTCCTGGATCATCTGCTGCACTTCTGTCTGTGTCTTTACCAGCTGATTCTACAAACAGAGAAAAACACAGACACATTTCATCACTCAACACAGCGTTTCCATCTTCATAATAAGTATTGATTGAATAGTAACTCTTGCCTTCTTCTCTGCACTCTCGTCCTCTATAGGAACAGTGTTGTGAGTCTTGTGGTCTCCTTCAGTGCAGGACAAACACACACACATCTGATCATCTCTGCAGAACAGCTCCAGAGGTCTCTCGTGTTTCTGGCATATATAATCCTCCAGATTCTCCACAGCATCCATCAGTTTGTGTTTCTTTAGTCGTGGGACTCTCCGATGAGGCTCCAGGTGAGTTTCACAGTAAGAGCTTTGACACATCAGACAAGACTTCATGGCTTTCTGCTTTCTTTCATCACAGATGTCACAGAGAACTTCAGATTTACCCAGATTAAACTTCTTCTCAAAGTGTTGCACGACCTCTCTGAGTGTTGTATTAATCTTCAGATCAGGTCTTTTGCTGAATGTTTCTTTACAGAATGGACAGCTGCAGTTCTGAGTGTTTTTCCAGCATTCATTCAGGCAGGTCTTGCAGAAGTTGTGTCCACATGGAGTTGTGACTGGATCAGTGCACATCCAGACAGATTGAACACAGAAGCTCCTCATTTAGTGCACTACTGGAAGACATGTCTGAAAATGCACATTTTAAAAGTGTTATTGTATTTAGGTGTAATTTAGGTTTTCATATGACATTATTATCGTTGTTGATGTTATTTGCTTCATTAATTCACTCATTCATTATTTTTCTCTCTGGACATAAACCATATGAACTGTTTCTCCTGGTTGGTTTTTGTTTTGGTGATGTTGATGAAGATGAAGATTCTGCCATTGCTCTTCCTCTCTTTAATCCTGTTTAGGACACAACACTCCAACATCTCATTTCACAGCATGAAACATGATCAAAGTGTGTGAAATATTAAAGATGAACTTCTCAAGAGGACATTCAGTTCACTTCTGAGTAAGTTCTCATATATTCTAGATCTCCAGTTTTATTAAATGACTCGATGTAAGATGAAAGTCAAAAGTTCAAGTGTTAAAAGTGTCTGTGATCAAAAGTAATAAATGTTGCAGTTTAAAGCTGATTTCAGTATGCAGTTAGCAGTATGCAGTTAGCAGTATGCAGTTAGCAGTATGCAGTTAGCAGTATGCTAGTCATGTACAGAAGCTCTAGTCTACAGCACCTCTTACAGTACAGTCGGGGCGTGGCCACAATGGAGGCAGCTGCCACCCTAAATAGACCTTTTTTCTCCCCAAATTTGACCATTACAATATCACTATGTGTATTCTGATGTTCTTCTTCATTTCATAGTTTTTAAGAGTCCTTTTTTGCTGTTATTCAAATGAGACACAGAGTCTGACAGAACCACACATACATAATGGCACACCTTCAGTTCTAGTATCTGAGGACTATAAAAGTTACATAATGGAAAGGCACAAACAAGAACATTTAAATATGGCCAATTCTGAAAGTACAATCCACTATAAACACTCCCCTAAACCCGTTCTGAACAATTTTGCAGAACGGCTATTCAGTTGTTCAGTCCAAACTTGGTCAGTCCTTCACCTGCTGAAATGCATTGTGGGTACCCGACAGTGCTACAGTATGTTTTGATGTGTGAGCTTACTTCAATGTGCTCACTTTAAAAGCACATTTCTTATATGGACTATAATTCACAATAGTTTTAGTACATGCTATTTTTATGTTATGAGTACATTTAAAGGGATACTTCACCTTAACATGACAATTCTGTCATCATTTACTTACTCTCATGTCGTTCTAAACCCATTTGACCTCTGGCATTACAATTATTTCCATAGTATGTGTAATATTAGTCATGTGCTCATTGAATAATAGTCATTTACTCAAAATATTCCCTAAACTGACGGAGTGATGCAGGTAATAGTCAGTGAAGTGTCCTCATGTAGGCTGTAGTTTGCAGTCCTGTGTTGGCAGTATTCACTGTCTGGCTGGTGAAGACTGAATGAAGTCATCACATAACAACACAGACTTTACATTAGTGATTGCAATAAAGCAACATATATATATATATAAACTTAAGTGGTGTGTTGAGTATGAAAGACTAAATGGAGTAAAAAAGATGACACATTTTCACTGGACTTTGTTCATTCTGTCTGCAGTTCAAACACTTCCTGTTTCTGACGTCTTCAAGTTATTTGACAACATGACAGCACACATCAAACTCTGATTTATAACCGATTCAATGATATTCTGATACTAATTCAGTAAACTAGTTGGAGTATTTAACTGGTGTTTAAATCTGGTTTTGTGCAGCTTTATTCCAGTGTGACACAAACTCCTCTGAATCAGACCACTAACATTAGAAACCTGTTCAGGGAAATGTCTCTTATATTTCTATTATCACTTACCTGTGAGTGAGTATCAGCTGTGATCACTAAAGTTTGACAATATCTGAAGAAATATTCTGCCGTTTGAAGAGAGAAAACGTTGAAAGACTTCCTGTTTTAAAACCAGTTTCACTTTTACTTCGCTTCAGTGACGTCATAGCTCCGCCCCTATCTTCTCATGAATATGTAACAGGTATAAACGCATTCCTATTGGCTGTGTTGTGTGTGTGTGTGTGTGTGTGTTGTGTGTGTGTATTAAGTGTGATCATATTAAACTGATTTCACACAGGTGTGTTTTAAAGGTGATTTGTCAGTTTGTCAACAATACAGATTTGATATATTTAATCCAGATCTCATTTCACTGTGTGTTTATTCCAGGAGTCTTCAACCTTTTACATGCCAAACAACTCTTGGTGGATGAAGAGATGTTACTGTTTATTGTTTTGTACATGAATTTAATAATTCAGATTCATCTTAATGTTTCCAGTGATTTATTGGTTCCATTATCAATTATTTTAGTTGTTTTTAGTAAGAAATATTTGAAACATGAAATGTCTGTTAAAAATGATGAGATCATTTCAGATTAAATCTACGGCCCTCCCATGGCTCTGCCTTCAATGTTCAGCGAGCCAGAGCCCACGCCTGTAGCCTCGACCGTCCCGCCTGAGGCG
>NC_068306.1:3817379-3829524 GCF_025860055.1 Xyrauchen texanus | reverse complement strand
TGCATTTTAACCTACTTTCAGGATTATTTCAAGTCATTTTTTACTGCAATCTCTAGACGTAAGCTAATATAACATTTTAAAATCAATTGAATGTTTCATGTTCATTTATTTCACAAGTAATTTTGTATTGTAATATCACATTTTTAGCATCTAAGCACATCTAGCCACTTTTCAGCATCTGAAAAATATATATGACAAACCTAACACATCTAGACATTTATATGACACAAACGTATATAATAAACCAAACATATCCACAAATCAAATTAGGCAGTCATCTGGAAATGTGTTTGATAATCTTGGCTTTTAGCTTTTATTTATAAAAGCTGTATTCTGCAATTTCTGTGGTTCCTTGCAAACACATCAACAAATTCTTCAAGATTCAATTTATTTGCACGCTTGGATTCAATACTCAAAACACCCAAGTTGCTAACTCTCTCATCTATATTATCTATACATTCTATAGAGGGACTATTGAGATCGTCCTGAGCAGCTGCATCACTGCCTGGTTTGGGACTTGCACCGTTTCGGACCGCAAAGCCCTGCAGAGGATAGTGAGGACAGCTGAGAAGATCATCGGGGTCTCTCTTCCCTCCATCAAAGACATTTTATGTAGCACCATGGTCCTGGAGGAACGTTGTCTCGTTTTGCTGTGTACTGTACTAACTGTATATGGTTGAAACGACAATAAAAAAACACTTGACTTGACTTGACCTGCCATAGTTGATCTCAGATGTGTCTTGACCAGTTTTAGAGTGGAGAAGCTCCTATTATTTGTGTTTCCATGTCTGCCAAACAACTCAAAACCTCATTCTGAATTGCTTTGCTGGTGTATTTGGCATCATGGATAGAATTAAACCTTTTTTTTTCAGAGTTTTGTCATGTTTGGCAATTGTTTCCAAGATTGCTAAACATGTCTATAGACAACTGGCCTATTAGCGACTGACAATTTAAGCTCCTTGACAAACCTGACGGTTCAGATGAAGTGCTTGTAGACGCACAGGGCTCATCTTGCTCACACTCTGCCTCAAAGTCACACTCGGCAGCCTCATCTCTTTTCTCTTCTTGCTCCAGATGTTCAGTGCTCTCTCTCTCTACACTCTTCAGTGTCTGTCTGCTCTCTGCCTCCAGACCTGCTGACTCCCTCCACAACTAAAAATACCTTGCTGATGGGATCTCTGTTCTTCTGGACTTTCTTCTTTCTCTAAAGCTTTCATGTATTTCTGACTCTTTTTCACAAGCATCTTCTCTCTTCAGTCTTGACTGACCACTATTTTTATTTTTCTTATTAAAGAAGGACATTATGTCCTTTGGGTTTTTCTCTTCATTTTAACTACAAAGGGGAAAAGGATGAAAATGTAAATGAAAGTCTAAATGAAAAGAGAAGCTCACTCAAAAATCCTGTCATTATTTACAAGCCGTTTAAAACCCATTTGACTTTCTGTAGATATAATGAAAGGAAACATATATATAATAAAAGGAAATAGTGATTCTGACTGTGATGAACTGTCAGGCTCAAAAAGGGGCAATAGAAAAAACTTACAGATAATCAATATACAGTATAGAATAAGTCATATTGATTCCTTTTACTGTGATTTTATTATATTTTGTCCTTTTTTGAGCATGACAGAACACGGATGACAGAAAATCATTAGCTGACACGACATTAGAGTTAGAAAATAACAAGTACATTTTCAGTTTTGGTCAGAAGTTTTGACATGCCTTGACATTTGTGCTTTTTTCAGTTGCTTATATACACATTGATGACTAAAGTCTGATAACACTGTATTCAGCACAAACTGGGCTACAATAATATGTGAGCAACATGTGTGTACATGTTTGTATTCTGGAGAAAATATCATTTATGCATGTTTAAAAAAATAAAAAAAGATTTAAAACCTGACAATGGACACCACGGAGGGCATTAACCCGCTTATACCATGGTCACTTGCCAAATAAAACATTTTTAAAACATTAGTTTATATTTTAATTAGGCTAAATCTAGTTTTTACAAATAATAACTTGCCTGACGGTTTATTTAGCAACCGGAGATATTTATAGTCCGCTCAGCTTGTAGAACCCTTCAGGTTCAAAAATGCATTTTTTTTTTTTTTCATGAAACACAAAGGTAGGCATAGTTATTTTTTTATTACACATAAAACAATTAATCAAACAAAAAAAAAAACCAATTAGTTCTGCGCTGTACTCTCCTCCTGCCTTGGTTGTCTGGACAGCTGCGTAAAACTCCCGCAGGGTCTCATTCAGAGCAGCAGCGGAGTAATTTTCAAAGCTGGAGTCCATTTCTTTTTGAACAATAAAGTCTCTGAGTGTATTTACTGCCCATTTCGTATTTTTTTTCGTGTAGATCTCATCTTTTTCGTCTTCTATTTGATTCAATTCTCCCGGTGTTATCTCTTTGTGTCGTTTCTCCATTTTATTTACATTTTTTCTTTCTTCAGCAGCATCCCAGTCGTCAGAGTTGTCATATTCTCCATAAATGTTAAAAGAAATAACGAAGTCGCTCATTGTTGTATTAGTAGGCTATGTAATATCTAACTAATGTTAGATGTTTGTTTTGATAGAGCAAATTGTTAACGGATACTTTGACTGCCTGTTGCTATGGTTACTCACAGCTGTTGTAGGCAGCGCATTTATTTATTAATTTCGAACGGTAAACAGGCAGTTTCACCAGAACTACTTTACTAGGTGTCCTCTATCACTTTTTAACGGACACCCTGCAGCCAATCAGAATCGAGTATTCACCCAGACCATGGTAGAAGAGCCTGACTGAAAATGTAATTTCTTTAAGGTGTTTCATCTGTTCTCTGGTAGCTGCTGACTCTTTGCTAAATTTGCATAGTCATGATTGCTGCATATGTAAATAAAAACAATACATCACATATCACATATAAAGATTACATTTTCATTGTGACATCCTTAAGGATGTTATATGTTTTTGAAGCCTTGGTGTTCAGAGGTTTAGACATATTATTAAAAGAGGCAAAAAGCGATTTTACATCAGCAGAAAGAATTCTAAAATTAGGTTTCGATTGTATTTCTCTGGCTTTGTGAAGATGAAATTTACCTAGAAGACAAAAAACAATAAAGAATAATGAAATTTAGCATCATTACAATGAATATCTGAAAGAAAAATCATAGTCTCTGTAATCTGCACCAATTTGTTCAAACATAAAAATAATAACAAGGTTATTTCTGTCCAAAAAGATTTAGAGAAAGTACACTGATAAAACAAATGTAAAACTGATTCTTCTTCCATTTGACAAAAGGAACACAAGGGGGAAACATTCTCAAAAAACCTGTTTCAGTTCTGATGGCAAGGGTAATATTTGTGAGTAATTTTGAAATGAAGTTCTCTAATTTTATTTGGGATAAGAAGTTTGTCAGGAGAAATCCATAAATTGCTTAAATGAAAATTTAGGTCATGAATGCTCCATTTTGAACAGGCTTTAGAAAGAGTTACTTGATCTGAGACAACAGCATTTCTAATAAAGAAATTATGACATTTTCAGTCTAGAATATGGATACCATTAATTGAAAGTGTAGGAATATGATTAGACAAGCTAGCATAACTTAGGTGTGCTCTAATGAAAGATTTGATGCTAAGTGGGATACTTCTAACCACCTTATTGAAATCTTTTGTAGAAAACGGAGCACCCTTCAGAGTAATACATTCATTAAATGAGATAAGTTCCCCTTGATTATTGAAGAGATCAGAAATAAAAAGGACATTTTGTGCCAGACAGAAGATTTTCATTGTTCCAGAAAATACAAGTGTGGGGGGAGAAATTATGTTTAAATGCAATCTTCCAGGATTCAAGAGCTTGTTTGTGAAAATTAGAAAGTGTGATGGGTAATTTGCAACATTTAAAATTACAAGATAATAAGAATTTAAGGTCACCACATTTTTCAAAAATCAGATTAGGGATCCAAAACCAGGGTACGTTACTATTAGAGATACATTTCTTTATCCAGTTAATCTTAAATGTCTGATTGATAGTCTGAAAATCCAATGCATTAAGACCGCCCTCCTTATAGGTTTTCACAAGAGTTTTTCTTTGAACAAGTTCTACTTTATTTTTCCAAACAAAACGAAACAGCAGAGAGTTTATAGATTTATCAACATATAACGATAGAGCAGGGTATATTAAACGTGATATGCCCTCAGCTTTAGTCAATAAGACTCTCCTGTATATTGTTAAATCTCTCTGCAGCCAGCAGTTCAATATCTTTCTTGTTTTGTCTAATTTTGGCTGAAAATTTTGGAGGTGTTCGGAACCTGATTTACATATGTCAGTCCCAAGATACCTGACACAACGTTTTACCTTAATTCCACAAACAGATGTTTTGTCTGAATCATGCACATACATTTACATTTACATTTATGCATTTGGCAGATGCTTTTATCCAAAGTGACTTACAGTGCACTTATTACAGGGACAATCCCCCCGGAGCAACCTGGAGTTAAGTGTCTTACTCAAGGACACAATGGTGGTGACTGTGGGGATCAAACCAAGGACCTTCTGATTAACAGCCCTGTGCTTTAGCCTCTACACCACCACCACTCTAAGCAATACATACATGATTTCACTCTTCTTGGGATTCACTACCAGCCCAGAAGCTTTAGAGAAAAGATCAAAGCTACTTAAGGCAACTGAGACCTGTGATTCATCTCCAAGGAAGAGGCATGTATCATCAGCTAATTGACTGATTGTTAAAGTGTTTTCTCCAACCTTTAAACCTTCAGTGGATGAATTTTTTATGTATAAGCCAAGAAGTTCTGCAGCCAAAACAAAAAGAAAGGGAGAAATGGGACATCCCTGACGGATACCACGACCAACAACAAAACGGGGAGAAGTGCCAGAAGCTAAAGAAACAGAACTATTAATACCATTATAAAGAGTGCATATCATATTTATAAATGAACTACCAAAACCAAATTTAGACAGTGCTTCAAAGATAAAAGTGTTGAAGGCTTTATAAAAGTCAATAAAAAGATAATAGCCTCTTTGTTAACTAATTCAGAATAATCTAGAATGTCTCAAATTAATCTAATGTTGTTGGAGATGTGCCTTCCTTTTAAAACACCAGATTGGGTGCTAGAAATAATATCAGCTAAACAAGGTTTGAGCTTATCTGAATATATGGATGCCAATAACTTATAATCTGAATTTAAGAGAGTGATTGGGCACCAGTTATCTAGGTGTTTTAATTCTTTATTAGGTTTGGGTATGAGGGATATGAGACCCTGCTTCATTGATTCTGCCAATGCGCCATTCACAGCACATTCATAAGCGCTTCATAGAGAAGGTCTTTAATAGAGCCCCAGAAGACTTTGAAGAACTCAAGAGGTAAGCCATCGGGCCCTGGAGATTTACTGTTTGGCATTCTTTTCACTCTATTATAAAGATCATCTTTAGTAAAAGGTTTCTCGCAGAGCTCTCTGTTGTAATCGTTCATTTTGGGAATCACAGATTGAATCCTACTAAAGAAAACAGATGAAGCATGAGGGTCAAATTAGGAGGAATAAAGTTTTTTGTAAAACTCAAAAACATGAGAGGATATCAAATAAGGGTCATTAATTAAATTATTATTAATGTAAATAGATGACATTTTCTTATTGCTTGTATGTTTCTTTTCTAGATTAAAAAATTAGTAGAATTTTTCTCTCCTAACTCGAGCCATTTCAGCTCTTGATCTGATAAACGCACCCCTTGCTTTTTCTAAATAAATGTCATCTAAAATATTTTGGATTCCTTGTCATCATCACTAAGAGTTGTGTTCTTCAGGATCTCACTCATCTATTTAATTAAATTTGAAAACTCCTTGTTTTTTTCCATCATTCTCTTTTTTCCAAATTTAACAGAGAATTTCCTGCATTCAAACTTAAACTGCTCCCATTTAGTGATGGCCGAGACACCAGACAGAGATTTAATGTTCCTGACAATATGAATTAGATAAAAGAAAAGAGCAATTTAACTTCAGTGGCCAGGGTTTAACTTGTTTTTTTGCCTTATTCTGTCTGATGTTAGAACAATGTCAATGGCTGCATGGTCTGTTAAAGGTGAGGGTGAATTTTCTGCAGAAGTAAAAAAAGGCAATAAACAGTCAGATATCAGCCACAGATCTAGTCGTGATTTTTGAGAAAAATCTGATTTAAACCAGGTGTACGTGGAACTACCAGGATGTAAGTATCTATACGCATCGAATAAGTTTAAACTCTGACAAAGTTTTCCTACAAGGGGGTTAGCACCATCAGAAACCCTTCTTGGTGGATGTCTATCAGCAATCAAATCAGGCGCCTCGTTAAAATCACCACCAAATAAAACAAAGGCAGAAGGATATTTCATTTTTAGATGAATTGTTTTAGAAATGATATCATCAAATAGAGCTACATTTAACGAAGATCTGTTGAACCCATATATGTTAACCATTATAAAAATACTACTATCTATATGGGTCACTAAAATGAACCATCTCCCTATCCCTGAGGAAAAGATTCAGTGACCTTTCCTTTAAACCCTCTCTTAAGTAACACAGCGACCCCTCCTGATGAACTGGACCCATGACAGAACAAAACAGTGCTCCCCCACTGGTTACGCCAGAGCTTTTCATCCTCTACACAAGAATGCGATTCTTGCAGAAAGTATATGTCCCTTTTCTCAGATTTACAAAACAAAAATAAGGCTTTTCGTTTGTTAATATCACGTAGTCCCCGAACATTCAATGAAAAACAAGAAAAACTTAACGAGAACATTAGATTAGAACAGTACAGACTACAAAGAGTCTTAAAACTTAACCCTTCTTAAAGGATATGCAAGACTTTGGGTTCAAACCTCCAATCCAAGTGCAATAAGGCAGAAATACCCTATTGTTGACCCGTACAAAAACAAAAAAAAAAACAGTCGAAATGGTAGAAATTATAATAACTTATATTAAATATAAAAATATACATATATATTTCTTATTCCATATTATATTATATAAAAAAAAAATAATTAATAAATAAATAAAAAAGAAGGCGTGGCATGTTTAGTAAGCTTGCAATGCCACACTATATGTCGTGAACTAAAATTATTTTCCGGTTAATAAACGCAAAAGATCCATTAAATCCAGCTTTCTTTCCTTCCTTGCCTTTTCCACTAGCGGCCAAAGTTTATTTCTTGCCTCTTTGTCCTCTTGTGTCAGATCTTCCAAGATACGGATTCTCTCTTGTTTCAAAAGTTCGGAACTTTTGGCTGATGTCCATATTGCATCGCGACATGTGCGGGATAGAAATTGCACGATGATGCGTCGAGGATTAACGGTACCAGACTTTGGACTTTCGGAGAGAGATTTCTGAATAAATCAACGATGACCATCTTAACATTCTCCCCTTCACGCTCAGGAATCCCGCCTACACGGAGGATCCATCTGCGTTTGTAACCATCGAAGTTGCAGCATTTCTCTTTGAGAACTTTGTTCTCACTTTCTAACATCGCAACCTTTGTCTGTAAATTGATCACCTTCTCGGTCACGTCTTCCACCTGCTTACTCATAGCTTCAAGCGAGCAAGTAAGCTTACAAATCCAGGCTGTGTTTTCTTTCACAGATATCTCGACTGATTGCAGCTTAATCAATGATTCTTCTTGCAGCCTGCTCAATTTTTCAATGGCTGTCAACAATACAGCATTAGATACAGCGTCGGGTGCAGGCCCGGACTGGCCATCGGGAGCACCGGGACAATTCCCGCTGGCCTGGCGACTAAGTTGCCCTGCTGCCAGCCAGCGTTTTTTTTTTAATTTTTTATTATTATTATTTTATATTACTACCTTTACCAGTGATAATTTTTGGAATTTGTCATTCAATAAAATTATTATCAATATTAATAACAATAAAAAAAAATTAATCATGAATCTGTTAGTCTTGACTGGCAAGGCTACGACAAACGGTTAAACAGAAAATGCGAGCAACACCCGATGATGGAGAGAAAACGGCCAGGTGGAGCAGAGAGGGAAAGGACAAAAAAAAAGAAAGCACTCCAAGAAGAAGCAGCAAAATGTTGCAAAATTACTGACCTGTTCAGGGCTTCAAGTGCAGCTCAGTTTCATCTGTAAATACTTTTTTCTTCGTTAACTTAGTATTGAACTGCTAGCAAATGTAAGCGGTAGCGCCCGTCTAACGTTACATTCGTGGAGAAATCAAAACAAATGAGTGCACACAGAAAACTCACAGAAGAAATGTACTGAGGTAAAAATTCTAATTGTTGTTTTTTTTATTTACAAATAACATTTAGTTTAACATAACACAACTAAGGGAGCTGTTTTGCTGAATATTATCAAGACTGAAAATGTTACATTGAATTTATTGTTCAATAAACAAGTAGCATAGTTAATATTTATTATTAAGTTACTTACATTTTAGACACAAACCATATGAACTGTTTTTGTTCTATAAATAGTTCCAAAGGAAAGCTACAGCAGTGTTTTGTTACTGAATGATTCAGCGGTTTGAACGAATCTTTTGTATGAATGACTCACTAATTAAGACGGTCACTTGTCGCCACCTATTGGCGGTTTAGTTTAATGTTTAAGTATTTAATTTTTTTTTATATTCAAACATTTATTTAAAACATCAAACTCATAACATTATTTATTGCAGTTGTAATTGCAGTGCACATTTTTTAATTCGATGGGTAATAGCCCTAGAGTGTCTTATTATTATTATAACTGAATTTATTGATCAAATGTAAGAATTTGACATGAATGATGATGCATACATTTAATAAGGTAATACAAATTTCCTTTTTTTTTCATCAAATGAAGGTGGAGCCAGCCAACCTAGCACTAGCTGTGGTGCAATGATCACACATCAGATTCAGCCAGGGAGTGAGATGACAGGTAGAAGCAAAATAAGAAAAGAAACAAAATAACATATTGTATGAAATATAGTGTTGCTAAATGTTGGATATTTAAGTAGTTTTAAGAT
This sequence comes from Xyrauchen texanus, assembly GCF_025860055.1. NCBI lineage: Eukaryota > Metazoa > Chordata > Actinopteri > Cypriniformes > Catostomidae > Xyrauchen > Xyrauchen texanus. The sequence goes on along the minus strand of NC_068306.1, from coordinate 3,820,539 downwards.
AAAAACAACAACATTTTGTCATAAATATAATACTTAGATTTTTACTAAAATAAATGTATATTCTGGGCAAACAAATTACAATAAGGTGGTTGTTTTGCACCAAGGTGGAGAGTGGGACAGTTCTGTTTGTAACATGAGGCCAGAAGAAGTGACAGGTGGAGAAGAGATATATGGTAATGTTTTAGTTTAAATTTCCAATAACACTAGTACTCCTCTTTACTTAGTGTATGAGGCTGATGATCCTGGTGGAAGGGAGAGACAGAGCGATATTAGGGAAAATGAAGAGAAGGAAAAGGGAAGTGAGGGTACCGTTCAAGAGAAAGCCTTTAATTATTTTGCATGGGCACAGCCTAAGGATTTAGACCATTTTTTACGCTACCATCCACAGCAAAGCCCAAAACAGGCCATTCCTAACATCTTCTACAGCAAAGACAAAATAAACAGGAAGTGGTTGACATACTGTGAAGAGTCACACTCTTTATACTGTTCCATTTGTCTGGCATTTGCCAGACCCTCAGCTAGTGATAGTTCATTCATCAAAGGTGGAATGAGTGCATGGAAGCGTGTTCATCAAAGAATTGCTGAGCATGAAGGAAGCAAAATCCACAGAGAGAGTGCAGAGGCCTATTTTCTCAGGGCAAACCAGGGACATATAGGTAGTTTACTGACAGAAAAACAGATATCAGCACATCGAGATCAAGTAAGGAATAAGCGACAGGTCATGGAACGTGTGATTAATGTCATCAAGGTCATTGGTAAGCGTGGCCTTAGTTATCGTGGTGATAAACATGAGAGTGCTTATTCCTTAGAAGACTTGACTTTAGGTCATGGACATTTTTAGAATTAATACTGCTGCTGAGCAAATATGATCCCTGTCTGCAAGGACATGTCAGTGAATGCATTGAAAAGAGTAAAAAGCTGCATAAAGGTGGACATAAAGGAAGAGGATCCCATGTTACTTTGCTGTCAAAGACAACAGTAAACAAAGTCATTAGTGTTATCAGTCTCTTAATCCAACAAAGCATTGCTGAAGAAGTTAAGGAAGCTGGAATGTATTCAGTACAATTGGACACAACACAAGATTTGACATCGAAGAATCAATGTGCCATTGTACTCAGATATTTGACCGATGTGATCAATGAGAAACTAATTGCAGTGATCGACTGTCAGTCCTCTACTGGAGAAAATCTTGTTGTTTTGCTGAAAAAAGTTTTGGAAAAAATTGGCATTGACATCAAGAAATGCATTGGCAACTCAACAGATGGGGCTGCAAACATGCAAGGGCAGTTCAAGGGATTTTCTGCACTTTTCAAACAAGAGGCACCAGCACAAGTCCATGTTTGGTGTTGTGCACATATTCTTAACCTTGTGTTGGCAGACACAACTGGAATTGTAGTGTCAAGTGCATCACTTTTCTCCCTGCTAAATGACATGGCCACATTCATACGTGAGTCCTACAAATGCATGAAAGTGTGGGAGGAGACCAGTGAGGACATGAGACACAGACGTATTTCTCAAATAGGAGAAACACGGTGGTGGTCCAAAGACCAAGCACTACGCAACGTTTTTGGACATTTTGGAAATCCTGAGGGGGCGCTTTTCATTGACCTTGTTACCACCATGGCGAAGATGGAGAAAGACAATACAATGCAGCCGACTGTGAGAGTGAAAGCCAGAGGTTACATGGAGGCATTACTCAGATATGAAACCATACTCACAGCGCAGATTTTCCTCCGAATATTTGCTCACACTACACCACTGTCAAAGTACCTTCAGACGAGTGGCATGGACTTGCTGACTGCGCAACGCATGGTAATGGAAACTGAAGACAACTTGAAAAGGTTCGGCCGGGATTTTGAAGGTGTTAAAAACGCAGCAGATACATTTGTACAGTGGGCAAACAGCAATCTACAGGAGCAGGATGATTGTGACTTTAAAGTTCAAACTGCCCTCCCAAAAAAAAGGCAAAGAAAAAAGAAAGCGATGCCAGGTGAGATGGCAGAAGATGAGCCACTTTCAGATTCTTTGAAAGAATACAGAGTCAAAGTCCACAACGTCATCATGGAAACTGTCCAAGATAGCATCTACCACCATACACAGCAAGTGCAGGACTGTGTTCAGATTTTGCCTGCATGGATCCTAAAAATTTTGCTGAAATACAACAAAATAGGCTTTCATGTTAATGTCAACAGAGAGGGAGATACTTGTTGGAATTGACATTGACAACATTATTGATAAAGTTGCTGAGAGCAGCGAAGTCTTACGCAACCTGCTGACCTTCTAAGCTAACATTTTTGTTTAACCTCTCTTCTGCAGTTTATATACACTTATGAGTGAGAAGTAGAGAGGTAGAAACAGCTTTGGGCTTCTAGAGTAAATGCTTGTATGTACGTTATGTGCTTGGTTGTTTATGTTTTTATGTTATGGTCATACTGTGAAATAAATGTAATTTAGGGGGAAAAAAAACAAGGTTGTCCGTGTTTCTAAATTTTATTTGGGTGCATAGGATGGCCTAAATGGGTGTAGGATTTCCCGGCCTGAAATTGTGTCCCAATCCGGCCCTGACTAGAAACAAACAAGCCAAATGCCCCCCCAAACATGATATCCTGGTAACCCCTCTGTTTCATAAGTTTTGTCACAGCAGATGTCAAAAGTTTTTGGAGAGTAGCTATTATTAATACTTGTACAATGCTTGATTTGTGATAAAGTCAAATGTTTGCTATGAGAAACACTTGGAGGAGCCTTCGTTAACTCTGCTGGACTTCACAAGTCATCACGTTTTTGCATCACTAGAACACCAATTGAAGTTTTTGAGATTTGATTGGGAGATTTGTGTAGATGATTCTGTTTTATATTGGTACATCAGACACGAATGTTGTAATAAATGTCTTTTATCAGGTTGTTCAGAAGGATGAAGCTGAAACGTAGCTTGAGATGTGTACAATAGCAGTGTTTGTCATCAGAGAGGAGGAGGATCCTCTCCAGTCACCACATGAAATCGGGATTGTTATTGAAGGTGTGGAAGTACTTCATGAGTGACCATCAGTTGCACATGCATTTGCTATGTTGTTTGACCTCATCTATGCTCGTAACTTGAGCTCAAATACACTTTTGATGTGCTGCAGAAAGTATTCATGGAGATGGAAGCAAAGAAAATGAC
>NC_068306.1:3757847-3816879 GCF_025860055.1 Xyrauchen texanus | reverse complement strand
AATGATATTAGTTTATTTTACGCAAACAGAGTATACTGGCTGAGCAATCTCATTCAGCCGTTTACTTTAAAATAACGAATAAACGATTAACAAGTGTTATTTACTTTTACCAGAGACTAAAACGTATTTTAAACCAAATGTTCAGATTGGCAAACACAATATTGTCATTGAAATAGTATGCATTATAAATCGTAACTTTAACACGTGTTGTATTGCATTTTTCCAATCAAAATAATTTGAGAGCATCCAAATTGATAAGGCGTTTTTTGATCCAGACTTTAAGGCGCTGAGCAGTGGGGACTCGCAGTTTTCTTGTGGCGTGATATTTCATTTTATGATTCAGACGATCGACAGATGTTTTGTGGCGGGCATGTGTAGTGATAATTCGATAAGACGATGAAATGACTGGGGTTAATTAAATTAGTATTTTGACCAGACCTTAGGGTTGTTAATTGGATCTGCGTTCATGGGGTATTGTAGATTTCGAAGTGTCAATTTAAATCTTTGATCTCTTAATTTTTCACAACGGGGGTTTTGGTATAGTCTATCCACAGTCCTTTTAAATGATTCAGGCACAGATTAAACTATCAAACGTCCCAATGTTGCATTATTCAGTTCTAAAAGAGATTTTAACTAAACATATTAATATTGTAAATGGGTCCTTTCTTCACGGGCAACCGCCTACTAAAAACAAGCTAATACATTCAATAATATTATAATAAAAACAGCCGCTGAGTTAAATCAAGATGTGCGGTTGTTTAAATGTATGGAAAACAAAATGAGATCAATTGTTGTCTAAGGGAAGTGTATTTTTCTGTTGAGAATTATATAAAAGAGACATGAATAAAATGTGTTTTAAACTTTTATATACGTCATTTTCAGTTTGTCGCGATGCTTCATGAACCCCAGATTTAAACAGAAGATGGCGCCAGATAGCTGTGGTGTGATTGTGAACCTTGTGACAAAAAATTATTTATGGCCCTGATTTATGCCCTAATTGGTGTGCATTTGAACTTTTAATTCCTGTCCCCCCTTACCCTCCACTCCCCTCCCCAACCCCTCCCTCTGGCAGTTGTAGACTACATGAGTGAGTGACGGTGATGACAGATCATTTATGGGGGAGAACTCAGCCTATTTAAACAGACTTTAAGTGTGTGTGGTCATCATTTACAGCTGAACCAGACGGACGCATCTGTAGAACACGGGTGATTGCACTTTAAAATGGCGTTTATTTTCAGAAGTATGTGATTTTTTTTAAATATGGATGTTTTACATTTTGGTAACTTGATTTTTAACAGGCGTTTAAATCATTTTTATTTGTACGTAATTCAGGCCCTATCAACGAATATGAAAACCTGGATCGCATCGATCAACTGCGTAAGTTTACATAAAGATCATTTTTATGTATTTATATATTAGAATTGCTTAGTACTGATGTGAATATTTTCTATTTGTTTTTCAGTGACTGAACCGTTAATTAATGAAACAACGGGTCAGAGCAAATCTGTCAACAGATGTGTACTGCAAGGTATGTATACATTATTTGTGTTCTATTTTGATTATGCAATATTGATAAAACAAAAATGTATTTTCGGTGTTTGTAGACATTTCAAACATTGACTTGTCATCGCTTGTCTCACAACCGGGGTTTGCTACACCCAAACCGAAGACATCACTGTCACTCAGGTCACGGAGACGCAACAAGTCCGTTAGTCCTATTCCGAGATTTCGCGAAGCCCTCGATTACATGTTGTACCCCCAGCTGGAAACGGTGCAAGACACTATTTTGGAGAAAAAAAACATGGGTCTTCATCAGGAGAAAGGAGAAGCGATCAAACAACGTCACGTCAAATACCTTCTGTGTTAAACGAATCAGTTGGTGAGTACGATTCACACTAACATCATTAAAAATGGTAACCCCTTGCTAATACACATATTCTCATTCTTTATATAGATTTGTACGCTACCAGTTTGCAAATTGACGAAGACCCCACAGCAATCTTCGATAATGATGCTGTTCAGTGAGGGAGTGGGACGCTCTTAACCAACCCATACTTCCAGACAACACCGATAATGCTGTCTCATCACACGGCGGGCCTGTGGTGTCAGATGAGGAGCTGCTGCTAAACGATGCGGGGATGTGATTTCGGTTATTGATGCATGTATCGGATTGTACGGAGGATCGATGCGAATAATCAGGAGTGTGTGGAAGAGACAGTTATCGAGCGGATGAAAATCTACCATCAAATCAACAGAACTTTTCCCATGATTTGTTGATGGAATTGCGTGAACAGAATCGATTGGCGGACGAGAAGCTACACATCATTTCAGATAATGTCAAACGTCTTTGTGACTGCTTCCACATGGTGATGACAAACTCACAAGAACAAGTAAGCTTATAGCTACTCGATCGAGTTAGTGCATCGGATCCATCCATCCATCCATCATCAGCTATCCTGTGTACAGGGTGCTGAGCTGTCCCAGCTAACATTGGGAACATGAGATGTTGAATAAAATTGAAAAGATTCTCCAGGACGGATTCCGAGAAAGCCAGCTCATGGTAAATATATTGACTAACATCAATAACGCTGTCATAGAACATATAAAATAACTAATTGTGTTTATGATTGATTTGTGTTAAAAGGGTGTTGTTGTTTTGTATTATTTAGGTGACCTGTGCTTTTTTTGTAGCTGGTATGTGTATAATTGTGTTTATGATTGATTTGTGTTAAAAGGGTGTTGTTGTTTTGTATTATTTAGGTGACCTGTGCTTTTTTTGTAGTTGGTGTATATGTATAATCAGTGGAAAATAAAACTGAATTGAAAAAAGATTTCAATATGACGAGTAAAAGAACACATTCAGACGATGAATTGCTTAATTGTCAACCAGACTTTGAACAAAATCCTTCTGCAAGAACTAGATACGATCATTTGTCAAATATTGAACAGCTACAAAGCATAATCGATCAACAGATAGATGTTTTAGGTCCTGCCTATTTGGATTTAAATGCTAGATTAGAGGCTATTCTTCAAACACAGAGAAGATGTCTAAATTATTCTAATGGCAATAAAGACTGTGAAATGTTAAATCATTCACTAGAACCATCATCACACAGTTCATCCTCATTAATATCAGGCCCCTCGCGCTCTAAAGTACGCAAACGATTAGAAGACATGATCCAAAAATATAATGACAAACTGGGGGTCTCACGACCTAACCTTTGTGAAAGATTAGAAGCAATGATAAAAAAGCACGAGGATGCTAATAATGAGGATGACCTGATTGTTGATGCAGTACAGACTGGTGGTGTAAGCAATATTTCATCAGACACGAATGACCCCCATGTAGGTTTAAGTCAGAATAATATTGAAACATTGGTTAGAAACGGAGGTGTTGTAAATGAGTTGTAAATGAGTTCACAATTGTACCAAGACCACGTTTCAATGGCATAGAGATACACAGGGCTCTAAATTTAAGGGATTTAATATCTACAGACCTTGCTGAATACAGTACATCTGTGCACAATGCATTGTCAGAGATGGTGTCATTTTCCAGACAGATGGGCGGTGAATCCAGTTTTATTAATATTTCACTGAGAGGCCCCAGTCTGAAATCTGATGTAAACTGTGTATTATCACCTAGCAATGGCTATAACGAACGCATTTTTGTTGAACAATTTGAAAAAATGATGCAGAGCAATGCGAAAGTGATGGCCGACGACAGTTTGCAGTTACACGCATCCATAGCCAGAAGTAGGAACGGTGGTGCTCGTAGGAAGCTAGTTGATATAGCACATGATGACGTGATTAGAAGAAAAAGAATGCATTTATTCTGTCCTGTCAATACGTCAAACAACCTGTGTTTTTCATCATGTCTCGCATATTTCCTCGACCCTCAGATTTCACATGACAACTTAGAAAGACGGGGTGAATCCATTCAGAGTGCTGCCGGTTTCACACCTCGGGATAAAATAAGTCTAGGAGACATTGCAAAATATGAACGTGCATTAGACATAAAAATTGTTGTCTTTTACAGGTCAACCGATGGAAAGTTGGAAAAATATAAAACTTCAGATGAACCACACACCAAAACAGCATATCTTTACATTCATGATTCTCATTATTACATGATAAAGAATCTGAAAGCCTTTATAGGGTCTGCATATGTGTGTGATTTCTGTTACACAGGTTATACGAGCAGACAGAATCATGATTGTAAATATGTGTGCTCTGTTTGCAACGATAGTGAGTGCTACAAACAGCCTAAAAGCATAATACACTGTCAAGACTGTTTGCGTTATTGCAGATCTAGATACTGTTTTAATGCTCATAAAATAGTACCCCCTACGGACGATGATTGTGGTAGATCTCCTTGCGATACTACAAAATATTGTCGTAAATGCAGTAAACGTTACCATACAGCCAAAAACCCCAAACCTCATAACTGTCCAAATGATAAATGTTTACATTGCGGGGATGATGTAAGCCACGAAGGCCTACACCAGTGCTTCATACAGCCTACCATACCCAAGGAATATACAGATCGTTACATTTTCTATGATTTTGAAACACGATGTGATAATGGTAAACATATAGCAAATTATGTGTGTGCCATGACTTTTGATGGTGAGACATTTGAATTTGGAGGTGAGGGGTGTGTGAGACAACTCGTTTGGAGGTTTAGACAGCCGAGATACAAAAATTACACTTGGATTGCACACAATGCAAGCGGGTTTGACAACTTTTTAATTCTGGAGTATTTTTGCAATGCAGGACTCCAACTTAACATAGTAATGCAGGGCTGTAGAACCATTTTCATGTATGATGAGACTTTTAGGCAACGTTTTATCGATTCTTACTCATTCCTCCACATGGCTCTGTCTAAGATGCCATCTGCGTTAAATTTGGAAAATAAAGAAAAAGGCTTCTTTCCTCACTATTTCAACAGACAGGAAAATCAGACTTATATAGGTCCATACCCTGCTAAAAACTACTACGGGTACAACTCCATGACAGATAGTGCCAGGACAAAATTTGATCAGTGGTACGAAACAGTCGATGGTGAAGTCTTTGATTTCAAAAAGAGATTGGCATCTACTGCATGAATGACGTCGTTTTATTACGTGAAGCATGCATTAAATTTAGAGATGAATTCCTACGATGCACGCAGGTAGATCCTTTCAGCTACGTGACTCTTGCTAGTTGCTGTATGGGTACTTTCAAGACGCAATTTCTCTCTAGAAATACACTGGCTCTGACACATAATAATGCATACGTCAATCAGTATAAGACATTCTCTAACATCTCTATTGAATGGCTTGAGTATGTGAAAAAACACGTGACGTAGACATTCACCACGCACTAAATCACGGTGAAGTGAAATTTGGAGAGTACTTTGTTGATGGATATTACGAAAAAGATGGTGTACGAAAAGCTCTAGAATTTGCCGGGTGTTTTCACCACGGTCACGAGTGTCGTTACAGACCTGACTATGTAAACCCCCTGTCAAAAGTGCCTTTTGGAGTGCTCAGGATGCAGTTTAATGACAAGATTGATGTTTTGCAGAACGCATACTGTTTAGACGTTGAGGTGATGCATGAGTGTGTATGGAAGAATCTTAAGCAAACTGACCCTCATGTAATTGCGTTTATGACCACTTATTCGGCACCTGAGAGACTGAAACCACGTGATGCACTCTTTGGGGGGCGTACAAATGCTTACAAGTTGTACCACAAAACTTCAGAAAATGAAAAGATCAGATATGTTGATTTCACGAGTCTTTATCCTTACTGTCAGGCTCGAAAAAGCTACCCTGTTGGACATCCTGAAATAATTTTCAAGGATTTTGAACCCCTTGAAAATTATTACGGACTTATTAAGGCCACAATGCTACCCCCGAAAATTGCTTCATCCTGTGCTTCCTTACAGGTGTGCAGGGAAACTTATGTTTCCTCTATGCAGAACATGCGTTGAGAAACAAATCAATGTTACATCTTGTACGCATACAGATGAGGAGAGGTCTATCTCAGGCTGCTGGGTGAGCATTGAATTGTTGAAGGCGATTGAGAAGGGGTATCTTGTAATGGAGGTCTCAGAGGTGTGGCACTTTGCAGAGAAATCGGAAACACTGTTTTCCGATTATGTAAAGACCTTTCTGAAATTTAAACAGGAGGCCTCAGACTATCCCTCTCACGTAGTCACCGATTCAGACAAAAAAGCCTATATCGATGATTACTTTAAAAAAGAAGGGGTTAAACTCGATCCTGCAAAGATCTGTCACAACCCTGCTCAGAGATCAATCAACAAATTGTTGTTGAATAGTCTGTGGGGCGTTTTTCAATGAGAGAAAATCTACCCACTTCTAAACTTTTGAAAGACCCAGAAGAATTTGCTCACATCATATTTGGCTGTCAGTATGACGTTAAATATTTCACATTCGTGTCTGATGAAATTGCGCTGGTGCAGTACAAACATGACGATGGAGCCATGTACAACACACGGGATGTGAATATATTTCTGGGGGCCTTTACAACAGCACATGCACGGTTAGAATTGTATAGCCTTATGGATAAATTGGGTGACAGATTGTTGTATAGCGACACAGACAGCGTTATCTTTATCTCTAGAGACGGTGATTGGGACCCTCCTCTGGGTTCGTATTTGGGGGATCTGACTAACGAAATTGGCAATGATGATCACATCACAGAATTTTGTTCAGGAGGGCCTAAAATATACGGATATCGCACTGCAAAAGGTAAAGTGTGTATGAAAGCAAAGGGTATAACTTTGAATGCTGAAAATTCTATGGCGATTAGATTAGACACTTTGATCGGTCTTGTTGACAGTTATGTAAAATCGCATGACACCAAACACGTCCTAGCCTACACAGACAACATCGTGAGGAATAAAAAGAACTTCACTTTGCAAAACAAGTCAGTTGTTAAAAAGTTTCAAGTGGTGTATAATAAGAGGCAGCTATTCCCTGATTATACAACTCTACCATATGGCTACTAATAATTTTTTAAACCACCGCAGTGTGCGGGAGGTTGATGGTTTTGATTTTAGACTTCAACATCCTTTTTCATGTGTAATAAGTGGACCTTCAAATTCTGGAAAGTCTTATTTTGTAAAAATGTTGTTGGAAAATGCTGTAAATATGATTTCTAAAAAGATTGAAAACATTGTGTACATTTATGATTGCTGGCAACCTATGTATGATGAACTGTATAAATTGTATAACATTAAATTTGTGGAAGGAATACCGCAATCTCTGAATGATGATGTTTTATTACCTGTCAATAAAACAAATCTGTTAATAATTGACGACATGATGAAGGAGGCAAGTGGAAACTCTGAAGTGGAAAAGTTATTCACTCAATACGTTCACCATAGAAACCTCAGCGCTATTTATATTGTGCAGAATTTATTTTCAAGGTAAATCCAGCAGAACCATCAGTTTGAATACAAATTATTTAATATTGTTTAAGAATCCTCGTGATAACAATCAGATAAATGTGTTGGGAAAACAAATGTACCCCGGAAATACAAAATATTTTATGGAATGCTATCAAGATGCTACCAACCAGCCTTTTGGATACCTCATGATAGACTATAAAGCAAAAACCCCTGAATGTTTTCGTCTCAGAACGGGGTTGCTTTCAAACCAGCCAGTAGTTTACATTCAAAAAAGAAAACCGTGATTTTGGTAAAATGTCTGCTAGACTATCTAGAAACCTCCCCCTGTTAAAAATGCTATTTAAAGCGACCCCCATGCAAAGGCGTCTTATTATGCAATCAGCATCTGACGAGCTCATTTTAACATTGTGTGAGATTGCATTTAATGTACTCTATGGCACAATCCCACTAACGAACCAGCAACACAAACGGTTGAAGAGGAGAAAGACTGAAATTAAATACATAGCCAATAAAAAGATTGGTGTGTCCACAAAAAAACGCATGCTCAACCAGAAAGGAGGATTTCTTCTTCCGCTTTTGAGCATAGCAGTCCCCTTTATTACAAGTCTGATAACGGCTAAACAAGGTTGAAGATGGAGTATGCTGAGAAGCTGTTTTTAGTGTCTCAAAACCAAATAGATAAACTGAAGATGTCCAATACCCGAGAGTCTATTCAACAAACCGTGGAAGACGATCTGGATGTTGCTATAAGAAATATTTTGAATAAAGACAATTTGGATACTCATGAGAAGGCTAAGCTTTACACCTCGGCTTTACAAAGATTTTTAACGGTAGTTAAACAGGGTGATCGAGATAGTAACACATTAACGCTTGCATTAACATCCCCCAATGAGTCTCACAAAGAACAATCTGTTAACCCTGTTGAAGATATTATAGCAGATGTATTGAAAAATGTCCCATTGAGATGTGTGAAAAATGCAAGATACATCATGGATAAAATGTCTAAAGCCAAAGAAATGGCATCTTGGAACGATTCGGGGAGTTTGTATTTAAAGGCATTACTATACAGGGATCACACGTGATGGATCTTGTAAAGAGTATTACGGCTCCGCATAATATTAGGGATGACCGTAGACCTCATGGATGGACTGAGTTTTTGCAGGCAATTGCTACTTTAAACATCCCCTATTCAACAGTGCCAAACCATAAGGTTAGACGTGTAATAAGTTCATTTAAAACCAAACCGTCTACATCGCCCTCTACCTCTACGGGTCAAAGAATGTATTTAAGTACGCCTTCTTCTAAGGATTCAGATGTATCACCGTTTAAATCACCGTCTCTTGATCAAAACGTATGGCTGTCATTTTGATATTGTATAATTGTATATTCATTTTTGTACAAATTAATCATATGGTATTCAATAAAGCTATGACATTGGTACATTTGACATTGTGCTCTTTTTATTTATTTGAAGCAAACATTTACAAATCATGTGTTTAACATAAACGTTTCACCCATTTGCACACATTGCATACACTTAAATGTAGTACTATTACAATGAGTTATCCTTAGTTTTTTCACAAAATGCGATACATATTCATCATTTTTAATTAAATCATCGCTATAAAGCATCATAACATCATCATAAGCACGACCTCGAATCATATGATATAGAAAGAAACTACAATGATGACCGCATGTGTCAGACATAAAATGCTGAACTTGTTTAGTTGAATAGTGAATGCGTGTTGAATTCGTTTTTAGAAAGGCAGTGATTGATACAGGAAAACGAATAAAATCAGGACTATTACCGAAACTATCAAAGAAAAATGCTGAACCATCCTTATTTATGTAAATTGCTAACCAGTGTTCACCGGGGAGATGTGCCGGGTCTGTGTTGATTATGGCTGACGTAGGTAATGTTCTTAAGGGGTCCTTCGGTAAACGATCACACGGTAGTACTCCAAGAAAATGCGTGTTTTGTGTGATTCTGTCTATAGCCGCTGTAAGTTGTATGGTATTCATGTTTTCAATTAATAGTAGTCAACAAGTACCTGTCTTCGGTTAGAAACTTCAATGATGTTGTCAAAAACAGCATAAACAATCAGATTAATGGTTCTTGGAAGCGGTTGTCTGAAACGTACTTCTAGTCTGATATTCCCAGACTTAACAAGCGAGATGTGTTGACCACATTCTTCGTCTGGAGTGAGGTTGAAACCATAAAGTGTATAACCCTGCAGAAAATCTTCTCTGTCGATTACCAACGCTTGGTTTTTTAGATGTCTTCCAGATGAAAGTGCAAGCTGGTAAAATTCTCGCACGGCGGTGCCTGCTCCAAAGTCAGGTTGTAATGGTTTGGCGGGGTGTTGCTGACCATCCACATAAACAGCTAGAAACTCCAGATCGTAATGCTTAAATGCAAACGGGTTTTTATCGTATGCCCCTGTAAAAGCATCATTATCGACCATACCCAATATGATGGATTTGGGTAATGTACCTAAAAACAGGTTTTCCTGGTTTGATACACGGCCTCCAGCTGGTATGGAGAAATTTTTCAGGCAGACCCTGTCAATGGGGTATTTGGCAGTTGTTGAGAGTAGTGCTTGAGCGTGCCCCAGTCTCACTCCTGGTGATACAGATACTTTTTTAACAAACAGAGAAGCTGTCAAAATACGCAGTTTGTATGCTATAGCATCACTCCTCATTAGACAAAATTCATCTTTGCCTCTTGTCAGACGGATTTTAATGTCCACCCCATTAAGCATTAGTTTTTCTTGAAAGAAAATATCACTGTGTATTGGTGATAAAAGCTCAACTACTGCACTTTCGTTGCTAAAGGCAGCCCTCTTTGTCAGACCAATGTTACCCCCTGCCGGATCGCCTGCATCCATATGTCCAGCAGAATCTTTGTAAAATAAACCTGCTGAGAAAACACTTTCCAATGTATCTTTACCATAGTTTAAAAGGCATTCTATAATACATCGATAGGGGTAAGTGTTTGTACTCTGTGAAATTAACCTATCACCAAGCGATACGTCAACCTGTGAAAAAATAGTGTTTCCTGGATAATTGACCAGTCCAACAGGAGTCCCATCTCTGATATTTGAACCGTCCGGATTTGTGATTTTAACACGCATGTAAAGCAGTGTATTATTTAAATCTATATAATCTTCACCATTCCCCGCTATGAAAAATTCCAATGGAGCGCTGTCCGATATCGCAGATAGAGGAGGGATTTCAATGTATGTGTTTTTTTCAATAGCCGTCTGAGTCATCGGTACTGTAAACAGATCCAGTTCGGATTTAATACACTCTTCGGACATGGTGTGTAGTAGTGCCATGGTTTAGAATATAGTTTTAACAGATGAAAAACGCTTCACAGCTCTCTTTCGTTTTCGTTGCCTAACTGCTGTTTTCTTAGGGGGTTTCCTGGTTTTCTTTACCGCCTGACCACTCCTCCCCCTCCTCATTCCAGGTGGTTTAGACCTCTGTTTACGTGACATAACCATTAACCCTGAACCGTCTTGAGATGTATCATTATTATTAAAGGAATGTGTCATAGCTCTGGTAACAACGTCGCTGGCTATGTTTTTAGCAGCGTTTTTAAGGTGTGGTTTGGCTATGCTGAAACCTCTTTTTAACAACGGAAGAGCCATTCGAAACAAACCCCTGAAAAGGCCTCCGAGCCCCGCCCCATACATGACCCCTCCCCCAGAAAACCCCGGCATTCCACCGCCTGCTTGAGTTTTATAATAGTTTACATAATGAGTGGAGTCCATTTGGTACGGATTATAATACACCATTTTTAAAGGATCGGTTGTTTCACAGGCCTGAAGTGTAGTTTAACGACGACTTTGCCGTAAGAAAATGGCACTTCCCTGTTTCTGTCGTCTTTGAGCTCAATACAAATCTCTCCAATAGAATGTTTATTCACTGACACGTAGTGTACTCTGTCATATGCAACACTGACTATTTCACGATCCGATCCGGTTATATGTACACATCTCAAAAGTGGGGCATGTGCATCACCCACAGATTGATATTCGATAATATCTGTGTACATGTACATGGTGTAAAACCCTCCATTTATGTCTGCTTGGTGTGGTGCGTACACTGGCGTAAAACCGGGTTCGATGCTTTCATTTCCAGTATAATCATTTACAGCTACCAATGGTTTCTTCGGTATTACACCCAAAATAATGGCTAGTTTACCGTGGAATGTTAAGGAACTTCCTGGCGCCGCCATCATGAACACTTTGTTTTTCACATGATCGTAGCCAAGACGTGCATGCCGAGGTAGCATAGCATTTAGCTCCTTAATTACAAACAAAACTTCGTCATAATAACCACTTTTCAGCTTTATCTTCACAAGATGGCTGATTCCGTCGATAACCTCTCTGAATTGGACTTTCGCATCATCATCAGTAATAGTGTACCATGATCTAGGGTATTCAATTTCAGCCACACCCACCTCCCAACGACCTTTTAAGTTTATAGGTTTGGCTAATCTTGTTCTGTAATTTGAAATTCGGTTTTCGGGGTAAAGATCTAATGAAGCATTGCATGGCAATGTAACATAAAACCCTGCTTCATCCATGACCGTTTACTGCAGAAATGAAGTCAGGTAACAAATGTTTTATTTTTATATGCTTTAAGAGGTTTGTAGATCTACAACAGCTTTTTCATTAACCCAGCTGTCAAACTTCGAGGCCACCCCACCCATCGTACGAGCACCATGGATCTTTTACCATGCTTCTTCTTGTCTAATATCTTTTCTACTTTAAAAGCTTTGTCCTTATCCACAATAATTTTTTGTAACTCCTCTTCATAAAATGATCCATCGATAACGTCGCCATCATAATCAGATAGTTTGTAGACTGGTGGTTGTCGTGGTATACATTCGGTTATAGTGAAGAACTCATCTGTGTAGTTTTGTTCATAACCCTTGGTAAAAGGACCCCTCATCTTTGATATTCTAACCACGTCGCCGATTTTGAATTTAAATACAGGCATCTTCTTACACACATTACCATACAAATTGTCATAGACGACCGGTTCATTTTCTTTGTTGACATCTACAGGCCTCATTTTAATACTTCTGTGATAACTACTGTTGTATCCTTGAATAATGTCTTGTAAAACATTGATGTAGCGTTTAGAGTTTATAGCTGTTAAATAACGCCACATCCGTCCTTTTAACGTTCTATTAAAACGTTCAATAACGCTTGCTTTCAATTCACTCCCGTGCTGAAATGGTAAATGTTGTGTTTTTTAGTTAGTTGTTGGAAATGCTTGTTAAAAAATTCCTTCCCCTTGTCAGTCTGAATTTTCTGAGGGATTCTACCCTCTTGTAGTATTGAATTAAAGGCATTGGTCACCGCCAATCCAGTCTTGTTCTTTATACAACGTACCCATGCATATTTGCTAAACACGTCTATACATGTGAGAAGAAATTTAGTATTGTCATTTTCCGTAGAATATATTGACATATCTACCAGGTCCATTTGAAACTGTGTATCAATACCATAAACAACGACCCTATTCCTTTTAAAATGATGTCGCAGTGGTCTGTGGAGTGTATAAGCATCTTGACTGGCTAGCCAGTCTGAAACTTCTTTATCACTTAGCAAATCACCACTTTCCTCTAATACACCACGTTTTAATCTACTCACACCCCCTAAAGAGCCGGGGTTTGATAGTGTGTAGTACACCTTATGCAATTGTTCAGTCATGTTATCAGATCAGACACCACCTAAATAATGAAACAGTGATTCTATAAAAGTATCCTTTTATTTTAAAATCAGGGGTAATCATACAATACATGCTTAAATAGTCAAATAGAAACACCAACATCAACCAATGTCTAGATATTGTAGGAAATTAACACATGTATCAGCATTTTTGTCAATCAGGTAATTAACCAGAGTATCAACAACTTCAAAGACATGACTATCACTCTGATCATTTCTTGACAATAACATCACACATGTATCCGTCACAAATGTACATAAGCATATTATATCAGATATTTTACAGACATTATCGCATTCAAACAATGAATTTAGAATGGTTTTAAGCAACAAACAGGGAGAATCATTCTGGTAGGCATAGACTTGTATCATTTCAGTCCAATTGTTTGATAGACCTCTGACTATATCCATGTGTTTTTTTAGACAAATCAGCCGTTTGTTAATATAGGGTTCATTTACAAGCTTGTTTTGTCCAGAACGTTCGTCATTAATGATCTTATACAGCATATTGGTTATTTCACATTGAAGTCGATGTCTCAGAATAAATGTAATCAGGCCAGTAGCTCCGCAGCAGTTCCCCATTGTTAGCATCAAACTTTGGACCCAGCCGAACAGCCTTTCCAACCGTCCACAGCGTCGTAGACAGCCTGTTCACAGCTATCATTCACCAGCTTCTCACGGATTTCACGCACTCTCTGTAGAATGTTCGGCTCCTCTCTTAGTTCACACAACACGCCTTCGACAACTCCATGGATTCTCTGAGGATGTGGTGTCAACCCAAATGGTTTTAAAGCCTGGCCGATGACTTGGTTTAACACAGGTTTAAACAGTTTACTGGAAATTTCTTCAAAATGAGTGTAAAAGAAATACTTGTCAGGATCAAACAAGCACGTGTGCTGGATCTGACTGGGGTGATCCACTTCACAACCGTAGCACAACTCTTTTAACTTTAAATCGAGGAGATGATCCAGAATGACCACTATGACTGCTTTTATGAAATTGAACCCCTTCACACCAATAATGCCATCCGTGTCGTCCTCTCCCTTAAGAGCCGCTGCATCCGGAAGTGGGCATCCTGATCCGTGGGATGAAATGAACGTTAGATTGCTGTAGCCAAGCTCCATTCAAAACTTGTCAAGCCAATGGCCGATGTCAGAAGTCCCTACAACGGGGTCATCTCTTGCTGAAGTATCTGTGTCATTGGGTGATGCGACGGGCCCCGGAAGATATGTAGTAAAGTCTTGAGACATGTTGGTTTGAATGTTGGTTTGAAATGCGGTCAGTCACCACCAACCTTTAAGGTCTGTTGAAGGTGGGCGGTGTTACACGGTCACTCCCACGCTTTTTCGGGGTCAAACAGGCTGACCTTAATTACATTGTATTGGTCATTTGCATCACACCATTTAAACAGTTTGTCTATCTTTGAAAAAACATCATTCAGTATAGGAACATCTTTCCACTGAAACAAAAACCTCATTTGGAAACATTCATTGTGCTCTGTCTCTGGGAAAGGACACCCTCTGTCACTGAGACCCTGTTTGTCCTCGCTGGTAAGTATGTAGACATGGTCAGCCACCCTCTTGATAGTGTGGTTACCAAACACGTGGTCTCTTGGAAATGATTCTGGAGATGCTCCATTATTCAGATCCCTCCAAACACGATTGTAAAATACATCCCAGTCCTTTTCCGTGAAATACAAACAACGGTCTTCATCCATTGCATCACCCTTGTTGAATAACTTAACAGTACAAGATGAAATTCATATTTCAGATCTTCTAACGGCTCATGGAGAGACTTGGTCATGCCTGGACCATGACATCTCCTCGGAGCCCAATATATCTTAGTAAGTCTTTTTACATCATTTAACATTGTTTTTTTAGGAGTGCTGGGAGCAGCCATTGCACAAGTGGAAATCACAAAATACTTGCTGAATAGTTGCTATGAACAAACCTAACCCTTTAAAATACACAGATGGGGGTATCAGAACAGACACGTCATATCACAGCATGTACAACTGCCCGAGGGAGGGGAGGGGGCGGAGGGAAAGGTCAAATGTACAGCAATTAAGCCATAAATCAGGGCCATAAATCATTTTTTGTCACAACGTATATAATACTTACTACTCATGTTTGCAGCCCCATCTGTTGAGTTGCCAATGCATTTCTTGATGTCAATGCCAATTTTTTCCAAAACTTTTTTCAGCAAAACAACAAGATTTTCTCCAGTAGAGGACTGACAGTCGATCACTGCAATTAGTTTCTCATTGATGACATCGGTCAAATATCTGAGTACAATGGCACATTGATTCTTCGATGTCAAATCTTGTGTTGTGTCCAATTGTACTTAACACATTCCAGCTTCCTTAACTTCTTCAGCAATGCTTTGTTGGATTAAGAGACTGATAACACTAATGACTTTGTTTACTGTTGTCTTTGACAGCAAAGTAACATGGGATCCTCTTCCTTTATGTCCACCTTTATGCAGCTTTTTACTCTTTTCAATGCATTCACTGACATGTCCTTGCAGACAGGGATCATATTTGCTCAGCAGCAGTATTAATTCTAAAAAATGTCCATGACCTAAAGTCAAGTCTTCTAAGGAATAAGCACTCTCATGTTTATCACCACGATAACTAAGGCCACGCTTACCAATGACCTTGATGACATTAATCACACGTTCCATGACCTGTCGCTTATTCCTTACTTGATCTCGATGTGCTGATATCTGTTTTTCTGTCAGTAAACTACCTATATGTCCCTGGTTTGCCCTGAGAAAATAGGCCTCTGCACTCTCTCTGTGGATTTTGCTTCCTTCATGCTCAGCAATTCTTTGATGAACACGCTTCCATGCACTCATTCCACCTTTGATGAATGAACTAACAACAAATAACAATAACAACAAAACCTTTTGCTTTTGTAAAATAAAGAAAGAAAGAGCTTTCAGCAGTCTCTGTGAGCATTGTTCTGAAGATATGTGTAAAGAAAGCTTAAAATCTCTACTTTTAATTAAAAATATATATATTTATCTCCTCAGGTGTGCGGGTTATTTCACTGACTTAAATCTTTTTTTATTTTTTTAAACATGCATAAATGATATTTTCTCCAGAATACAAACATGTAAACACATGTTGCTCATATATTATTGTAGCCCAGTTTGTGCTGAATACAGTGTTATCAGACTTTAGCCATTAATGTGTATATAAGCAACTGAAAAAAGCACAAATGTCAAGGCATGTCAAAACTTCTGACCAAAACTGAAAATGTACTTGTTATTTTCTAACTCTAATGTCGTGTCAGCTAATGATTTTCTGTCATCCGTGTTCTGTCATGCTCAAAAAAGGACAAAATATAATAAAATCACAGTAAAAGTAATCAATATGACTTATTCTATACTGTATATTGATTATCTGTAAGTTTTTTTCTATTGCCCCCTTTTTGAGCCTGACAGTTCATCACAGTCAGAATCACTATTTCCTTTTATTATATATATGTTTCCTTTCATTATATCGACAGAAAGTCAAATGGGTTTTAAACGGCTTGTAAATAATGACAGGATTTTTGAGTGAGCTTCTCTTTTCATTTAGACTTTCATTTACATTTTCATCCTTTTCCCCTTTGTAGTTAAAATGAAGAGAAAAAACCCAAAGGACATAATGTCCTTCTTTAATAAGAAAAATAAAAATAGTGGTCAGTCAAGACTGAAGAGAGAAGATGCTTGTGAAAAAGAGTCAGAAATACATGAAAGCTTTAGAGAAAGAAGAAAGTCCAGAAGAACAGAGATCCCATCAGCAAGGTATTTTAGTTGTGGAGGGAGTCATCAGGTCTGGAGGCAGAGAGCAGACAGACACTGAAGAGTGTAGAGAGAGAGAGCACTGAACATCTGGAGCAAGAAGAGAAAAGAGATGAGGCTGCCGAGTGTGACTTTGAGGCAGAGTGTGAGCAAGATGAGCCCTGTGCATCTACAAGCACTTCATCTGAACCGTCAGGTTTGTCAAGGAGCTTAAATTGTCAGTCGCTATAGGCCAGTTGTCTATAGACATGTTTAGCAATCTTGGAAACAATTGCCAAACATGTCAAAACTCTGAAAAAAAAGGTTTAATTCTATCCATGATGCCAAATACACCAGCAAAGCAATTCAGAATGAGGTTTTGAGTTGTTTGGCAGACATGGTCAGAACACAAATAATAGGAGCTTCTCCACTCTAAAACTGGTCAAGACACATCTGAGATCAACTATGGCAGGTCAAGTCAAGTCAAGTGTTTTTTTATTGTCATTTCAACCATATACAGTTAGTACAGTACACAGCAAAACGAGACAACGTTCCTCCAGGACCATGGTGCTACATAAAAACAACAAAGGACCAACACAGGACCACATGAGACTACACAACGAAATAAAATACCTATATAAACTACCTATATATACCTATATAAAGTGCACGTGCAAACATGTGTAAAAAGTACGGGACAGTACAACAAATTTCTGACAATGAACAGGACAATAGACAGTGCAGCGCCGACCAGTACTCAGTAGTGCAAAAAGATGACAGTTTCTAAAAATGTAAACATAACATACTATGAGATAGTGTTCTATGCACATAGCAGTTATTGAGGTAGCAGACAGTTATAAAGTGACAGTAATTAAAGTGCAACTCAGGACACGTGTGTGTCAGTCCAGTCTCTGAGTATTGAGGAGTCTGATGGCTTGGGGGAAGAAGCTGTTACACAGTCTGGCCGTGAGGGCCCAAATGCTTCGGTACCTTTTGCCAGACGGGAGGAGGGTAAAGAGTTTGTGTGAGGGGTGTGTGGGGTCGACCACAATGCTGGTTGCTTTGCGGATACAGTGTTTTTTGTAAATGTCTTTGATGGAGGGAAGAGAGACCCCAATGATCTTCTCAGCTGTCCTCACTATCCTCTGCAGGGCTTTGCGGTCCGAAGCGGTGCAAGTCCCAAACCAGGCAGTGATGCAGCTGCTCAGGACGCTCTCAATAGTCCCTCTATAGAATGTATAGATGATATAGATGAGAGAGTTAGCAACTTGGGTGTTTTGAGTATTGAATCCAAGCGTGCAAATAAATTGAATCTTGAAGAATTTGTTGATGTGTTTGCAAGGAACCACAGAAATTGCAGAATACAGCTTTTATAAATAAAAGCTAAAAGCCAAGATTATCAAACACATTTCCAGATGACTGCCTAATTTGATATGTGGATATGTTTGGTTTGTTATATACGTTTGTGTCATATAAATGTCTAGATGTGTTAGGTTTGTCATATATATTTTTCAGATGCTGAAAAGTGGCTAGATGTGCTTAGATGCTAAAAATGTGATATTACAATACAAAATTACTTGTGAAATAAATGAACATGAAACATTCAATTGATTTTAAATTGTTTTATTAGCTTGCTTGTAGAGATTGCAGTAAAAAATGACTTGAAATAATCCTGAAAGTAGGTTAAAATGCATGTTAAAAGTGTGCCCCCTAAATGCACAAGTGGCTCCTGCCTGCCCCCTATAGTATCATATACGTGCTGGATTCACTCTGCACAGGACAGACATGTTTAAAATAGTAACGCTTTTAAAGCCTGTCCCTTCTGGTCAAATATTGCGCTGCAAACATCAACAACAGTTTTTAGTTGTCAGTGCTGGCAAATTACCATGGTATAAGCGGGATTATCCACGGCTAGCTGTGCATTAAATGATTTTAATGCACTTTGCAGAGGCAACCAACCCTCCGCTTCGTTTCGGTTCTTTGCCTCCACGTCATGCTTTAAAATTGATTAATGCACAGCTAGCCATGGATTATCCCCTGCGTGCTTGGGTGGGTGTTTGATTTACTTTATAAACAAAGTCAGTGCTTGTTTTCATGGGGAAAAAATCATATCTTGTTTCTTACATTATTTATATTGAGAAAAT
This sequence comes from Xyrauchen texanus, assembly GCF_025860055.1. Classification (NCBI taxonomy): domain Eukaryota; kingdom Metazoa; phylum Chordata; class Actinopteri; order Cypriniformes; family Catostomidae; genus Xyrauchen; species Xyrauchen texanus. Next base: position 3,797,801 of record NC_068306.1, on the reverse strand, counting down.
AAAGGGCCGCTTTTAAAGATGACTACTGTATGTGTTAATATGAAAATGTAAGACCTGTGTTTGTTTTAAGATTCTTTTTAAGGATCAACCCTGAAGAGGGCAGCGTGCAACGCCAAAGTTGGCACAAGTCGAAAGACAGGAGGTGTTGTGAAGAGAAAGGTGACTGCCATCAACTCCCGGGTAGCAACGTTTCTGCAGAGGCTCGCCGAATTTGAGTGGAGAACGTCAAATTAGGTACGTTTCTTATGCAGGGCTGGACTGGGACAAAAGATTGGCACCAACACCAGTACACAATCTTTGCAGTTCCAATCAATATTTGTCCCTACTGTACTCAGGGTGTCCGTGGATCCTTTAAAAGTCTTAATGTCTTAAATTTGTTAATGAAAAAATAAGGCCTTAATTAGCGTTAACATGTCTTAAATCCAGGTTTCAAAGGTCTTAAAATGCAACCGAACAGTCACCGCAGAGAAGATGAACATTTTATTTTCACTTGTTGTTTTCTGAAATGTGTTATCCGTGTTATGACTGCTTAAAGTTACTGATGCATTTGAGCGGTAAAGAAACATGGGTAAATGAGCAAATAAATGGCAAAATATGTTTTAATAAGTTATTAAAACTGCAATAAACCATGCAAGAGATCGGAATTTAGCACTCGCATGTTGACAGGCAGCCCTTCGTACGGCGTTATTAAGATGGGAAGAGTAATCAATTCGATTACTCGTTACTGAAAAAGTAACGCCGTTAGTAACGCCGTTATTTATAACGCCGTTATTCCCATCACTGGTCATTATATTGGATCTGTGCATTCGGTCTTAAAGTGACAGTAGCCTATACACAGGTGTGCTGCTGTTTGCCATTGCAATCAAACAACAGAAGACAAAGAGAATCACTCACTGCTCTTGACCCGATAGCTTTACTATTCCCCCAAACCTCTACAAAGATGAGTAGTAAGTGCTCTGGACAAGTGGGCTCGTTGATTCGACTGGCACTCTTGGGATCATAGGTGGCAGTGGACTACTAAATCTCCATAAGTAGAAGTACAAGTAATATTTAAAGAAAAAGCTCTGTTAAGAAATTAAATTGAGGTAAAAAGATAACTGAACTACACACCAACAGAAAAGCAAATAATATAACCTTTAAAAGAGAAAGGTGGAGACAGAGGGAGAAAGGTGAGAATGATAATTATGTGAAAGGATCACAGTTCCGCTATTTTTAATATAGGAAAATGTAAAGCGATAGTTGCATAATGTGTACACTTACTTATTGTCTATTATGTGCATTTGAAAACTCGACAATCTTCCCAAATCTGTTATGAGAATCGTGTAATTCCTTTGCCAAAAAGAAGAGAAAGCTTTAAAGAGATTCGACCAGAAATACAAATTCTGTCATTTACTCACTCTTATGTTGTTTCAAACCTGAATTCATTTCTTTATTCTGTTGAACATAAAAGATGATATTTTGAACAATGTTGGTAAACAAACAGTCCTTTGACTTCCATAGTATGAAAAAATAAATACTGTGGAAGTCAATGGGGACTTGTGCATTTCTTAGAGACAAAACATGTAATATTATTCATATTATGTGTGCGGTGCTGCCAAATCTGGTGCTGGTGCTACAATCTGTGGAACTTGCTGTGTGAGTGTGTTACGTCCAAGGACGTATTTGTTTTGTTTTCTTTCTTTCTTTATTTTCCCCTTTCTCCCTGTTTCTCTCTCTACTTCCCATAAACATTCCTCAGATCAGTTATTTGTTTGTAAACTTTTGTTGTATTGTTCTTTACCAAACAAATGTATATTGTTGTTTCTTTGGGATTTGTAGAGAGGTGGTGCCATTTCCTTTTCATTTAGTTTTCTCTTGTTTTAGCTGAGAACTGTTACTGTATTTTTATTTTACTTGCTTTTTTTTGCGTATTGTCATGATCCCTTCTTTTATTTGTTATACATGAATTTCTATATTTTGTTTTAAATGCTGCATCACAATAAATAAATTGGATGTAATTGATTGTGACAGTAAATAAAAAATATGCTGATGTACATGAACTCAAGTCACTTTTTTGGAATTTAATAGCATTAATGTAAAATATAAAATAGTGTAAAATAAATAAAAAATAAGTTGCAGTAAGGGCATCTTACTGTAAAATGAAATCGCGGTAAGGGAATCTTACTGTAAAACACATTTACAGGTAAGCTACTGTAAAGGGGAACTTACAGTAACTTACTGGCAATAGTGCTGCCAGTATAGCCTGTTTGTGCATGTGTGTAGTTAGTAAAGTGTGTGTTTGTGCATGTGTGTAGTTAGTAAAGTGTGTGTTTGTGCATGTGTGTAGTTAGTAAAGTGTGTGTTTGTGCATGTGTGTAGTTAGTAAAGTGTGTGTTTGTGCATGTGTGTAGTTAGTAAAGTGTGTGTTTGTGCATGTGTGTAGTTAGTAAAGTGTGTGTTTGTGCATGTGTGTAGTTAGTAAAGTGTGTGTTTGTGCGTGTGTGTAGTTAGTAAAGTGTGTGTTTGTGCGTGTGTGTAGTTAGTAAAGTGTGTGTTTGTGCGTGTGTGTAGTTAGTAAAGTGTGTGTTTGTGCATGTGTGTAGTTAGTAAAGTGTGTGTTTGTGCATGTGTGTAGTTAGTAAAGTGTGTGTTTGTGCGTGTGTGTAGTTAGTAAAGTGTGTGTTTGTGCATGTGTGTAGTTAGTAAAGTGTGTGTTTGTGCATGTGTGTAGTTGGTAAAGTCTGTGTTTGTGCATGTGTGTAGTTAGTAAAGTGTGTGTTTGTGCGTGTGTGTAGTTAGTAAAGTGTGTGTTTGTGCATGTGTGTAGTTAGTAAAGTGTGTGTTTGTGCATGTGTGTAGTTAGTAAAGTGTGTGTTTGTGCATGTGTGTAGTTAGTAAAGTGTGTGTTTGTGCGTGTGTGTAGTTAGTAAAGTGTGTGTTTGTGCGTGTGTGTAGTTAGTAAAGTGTGTGTTTGTGCATGTGTGTAGTTAGTAAAGTGTGTGTTTGTGCATGTGTGTAGTTGGTAAAGTGTGTGTTTGTGCATGTGTGTAGTTAGTAAAGTGTGTGTTTGTGCGTGTGTGTAGTTAGTAAAGTGTGTGTTTGTGCATGTGTGTACTTAGTAAAGTGTGTGTTTGTGCATGTGTGTAGTTGGTAAAGTGTGTGTTTGTGCATGTGTGTAGTTGGTAAAGTGTGTGTTTGTGCATGTGTGTAGTTGGTAAAGTGTGTGTTTGTGCATGTGTGTAGTTGGTAAAGTGTGTGTTTGTGCATGTGTGTAGTTAGTAAAGTGTGTGTTTGTGCATGTGTGCAGTTAGTAAAGAGTGTGTTTGTGCATGTGTGCAGTTAGTAAAGAGTGTGTTTGTGCGTGTGTGTAGTTAGTAAAGTGTGTGTTTGTGCATGTGTGTAGTTAGTAAAGTGTGTGTTTGTGCATGTGTGTAGTTGGTAAAGTGTGTGTTTGTGCATGTGTGTAGTTGGTAAAGTGTGTGTTTGTGCGTGTGTGTAGTTAGTAAAGTGTGTGTTTGTGCATGTGTGTAGTTAGTAAAGTGTGTGTTTGTGCATGTGTGTAGTTGGTAAAGTGTGTGTTTGTGCATGTGTGTAGTTGGTAAAGTGTGTGTTTGTGCATGTGTGTAGTTGGTAAAGTGTGTGTTTGTGCATGTGTGTAGTTAGTAAAGTGTGTGTTTGTGCATGTGTGCAGTTAGTAAAGAGTGTGTTTGTGCATGTGTGCAGTTAGTAAAGAGTGTGTTTGTGCGTGTGTGTAGTTAGTAAAGAGTGTGTTTGTGCATGTGTGCAGTTAGTAAAGTGTGTGTTTGTGCGTGTGTGTAGTTAGTAAAGTGTGTGTTTGTGCATGTGTGTAGTTAGTAAAGTGTGTGTTTGTGCGTGTGTGTAGTTAGTAAAGTGTGTGTTTGTGCATGTGTGTAGTTGGTAAAGTGTGTGTTTGTGCATGTGTGTAGTTGGTAAAGTGTGTGTTTGTGCATGTGTGTAGTTGGTAAAGTGTGTGTTTGTGCATGTGTGTAGTTAGTAAAGTGTGTGTTTGCGCATGTGTGTAGTTAGTAAAGTGTGTGTTTGTGCATGTGTGTAGTTAGTAAAGTGTGTGTTTGTGCATGTGTGTAGTTAGTAAAGTGTGTGTTTAGCATGTGTGTAGTTAGTAAAGTGTGTGTTTAGCATGTGTGTAGTTAGTAAAGTGTGTGTTTGTGCATGTGTGTAGTTAGTAAAGTGTGTGTTTGTGCGTGTGTGGAGTTAGTAAAGTGTGTGTTTGTGCATGTGTGTAGTTAGTAAAGTGTGTGTTTAGCATGTGTGTAGTTAGTAAAGTGTGTGTTTGTGCATGTGTGTAGTTAGTAAAGTGTGTGTTTGTGCATGTGTGTAGTTAGTAAAGTGTGTGTTTAGCATGTGTGTAGTTAGTAAAGTGTGTGTTTGGCATGTGTGTAGTTAGTAAAGTGTGTGTTTGTGCATGTGTGTAGTTAGTAAAGTGTGTGTTTGTGCGTGTGTGGAGTTAGTAAAGTGTGTGTTTGTGCATGTGTGTAGTTAGTAAAGTGTGTGTTTGTGCGTGTGTGGAGTTAGTAAAGTGTGTGTTTGTGTATGTGTGCAGTTAGTAAAGTGTGTGTTTGTGCATGTGTGTAGTTAGTAAAGTGTGTGTTTGTGCATGTGTGCAGTTAGTAAAGTGTGTGTTTGTGCATGTGTGTAGTTAGTAAAGTGTGTGTTTGCGCATGTGTGTAGTTAGTAAAGTGTGTGTTTGCGCATGTGTGTAGTTAGTAAAGTGTGTGTTTGTGCATGTGTGTAGTTAGTAAAGTGTGTGTTTGCGCATGTGTGTAGTTAGTAAAGTGTGTGTTTGTGCATGTGTGTAGTTAGTAAAGTGTGTGTTTGCGCATGTGTGTAGTTAGTAAAGTGTGTGTTTGCGCATGTGTGTAGTTAGTAAAGTGTGTGTTTGTGCATGTGTGTAGTTAGTAAAGTGTTTGTTTGTGCATGTGTGTAGTTGGTAAAGTGTTTGTTTGTGTTTGTGCATGTGTGTAGTTGGTAAAGTGTGTGTTTGTGCGTGTGTGTAGTTAGTAAAGTGTGTGTTTGTGCATGTGTGTAGTTAGTAAAGTGTGTGTTTGTGCGTGTGTGTGTGTAGTTAGTAGTTTAATAACAGTCATGAAACCCAATGCAGGTTTTTCCAGATGCGATTATAAAATTAAAGTTATTTGAACTTTTATTGCCACGTTAAATATAATATATAAAGAGGTCGATAATAAAATCGTAATATTTTGTGAATAAATAAAAAATGAAGAGAATTAAGTTGTAGCATCATGTGACTAAATTAGAAATATTATTGAATAAATATCAATTTTAGGCTAACCCCCCTGTAACCACCCCCAAAAAATAATAAAAAAATTATATGAAATCTGAATGAACATTTCACACAATGTCGACATTGTTCTGTTATTGTGTGTAAACTTTCTGTATGACATTAATACATCAAACATTTTAATTACACCTGAATTTCACCACTTGATTAATAAAAACTCGAATTACACAACCTGAATTTATTTTAGGTGAATTTACACAAAATATTTTCAAATATTAAAAATTAACAGCAAAATCTTTCAATAACAACAAATTACACCCAGTCTTTATTGAAGATCATGAATTTAGAGGCTTTTTCAAATTCAAGTTCTGGTGATATAAAAATGACACAGAACACACTAGCAACCATCCAGATCTCCCTAGCAACCATACACATCTCCCTAGCAACCATCCAGATCTCCCTAGCAACCATCCAGATCTCCCTAGCAACCATCCATATCTCCCTAGCAACCATCCAGATCTCCCTAGCAACCATACCACATATTGTCTTTTAAGAAAAGCACAAATCTAATGTTCATGTAGTTTTTATATTTATTAATTGTAAATTCATTAATTGTAACTGACAGGTGTGATGATCAGTGGAGTTGAGTTTTTACCTTCTTTAAAACATGGGCTAAAATATGGAAAGAGTGTTTGAGTGAAAGACTGACCAGTGAAAGAGTAGATATGAGAGCTGGACTCCACATCATAAAAGGAGACCAGACCCTCCTCATAATCCACAAACACACCAACCTTCTGTGGCTTCATTCTCACACACAGAGAGACAGAAGGACCATCACAGGCGTAATATTCATTCTCATTCCTCAAACACACAGTCCAGAATCCATTCACTGGAGTCAGTGTGATCTGTCCCTTCCTGTTAATGGATTCTCTGACCACTCCTAAAGTCCACTTAGTCTTTCCCTTCACCTGCACCTCAAAATAAAATCTGCCTGAACTGAATCCCTTCTTTCCCAGGACACAGACACATCTATCAAATCTCTCTGGTTTATCTGGGAGTTTTTGTTCAATGTCTCCACATGTCACTTGTTTTCCATCATCAGACAGGATGAGATCAGGATGAGCTGTATCAGGATCCAGAGTCACATCCACTGAGAGAGATCAGAGAATATCAATCACTTCAGAATACAAACATTTTGATTGATGTAATATTGAATCAGAGTATAATGAAAGTGTAGTGCAGTAAGTCAGCTGTCAGTATATAAATGTAAAGTATTGTAAGTGTATATGAGAGAACAGTGAAGATCACACACTGTACCTGCATACTGCTGCATCCTCCTCAATACTGTCAACACAAATCACAAGAAAACATCAGCAATTGTTTACAGGAATATTACAGGAGAAATGCTTCTGAAACTCTATGAACATGCTGTTGATGAACACAGAAAGTCATTTGAACTGGTCTCAAGACAGTTACTGACACAAGTAAATCTGGACATTATGTTTGTTATACACTAGAGCTGTCACCATTATGACATTCAGCTGATGATTGTCAAACAAACTATTTTAATTCATTCATCTATTATGATGATTCATTCTCATATTTTAAGGTGTTTGTTCTGCATGTGTGATTCATACATTATAAGAAGTCATTTTTCCATTTTTACCTTCAGATATAAAAATCAAATAATGTCTTTAATAATGTATAAATGACATGAAAAATAATGTTTTAAATATAAAAATATTTGTAAATTCTTAATTTTTTGGACATCTTTAGTTTTGGTCAATTTTACATTTACACTTGTTTTTTAACCAACATATTTTATATTTTATTATATTGAATTTTTAATGAAAATTAAATGTAATTTTTATACCTATATTATTATATTTATATTATGTTTATTTGTATTATATGATTTAATAGTAAAACACGTATTTCCTAATTTCTTCATGTTCACATGTTTGTATTGTGGGAGATTTTTTCATGTTTGTTGTCCTGAAAAGTCTTTGGTGTCTCAGTTTTTAGATTCTCTTAATTTCACTCAGTTTGTCACGGGTCGACTCATGAGCAGGGTCACACGTTGGATCTGGTTTTATCTGTAGGTCTCAAATTTGTAATGATGAAATTGGTGATGACTGTTTGTCTGATCCTGTGATTTTTAATGTCACTTTGAATTGTGGATCATCATCTCAGTCTTCTGCTTATTGCTCTAGATTGATCACCTCATCTGCATCTACGGCTTTTACAGATGCTTTTTTATCCTCCTCCTTTACGTCATTTATTGAGTCTCCCTCTTTTAAGGCAGGTCCTGATGAGCTGGTTACTGTGTTTAACTCTGAGTGTTCAGATATTTGGGATGTTATTGCTCGTATAAAAACATCATCGAGGTCAACCGTGGTTAGATAATGCTACTCGTGCTGTCAGACAAGAGTGTAGAAAGGCTGATCGGAGGTTTGTTGAAATATTAAAAGAGCAAATCATGTTTCTAATATTATTTCTTTACTCTCGAACTCTCCCAGAGTGTTGTTCAACACCATTAATAGATGACTGAACCCGGAGAGAGTTGATTTAAACCCCTCTGTGGATATCTGTGAACTGTTTTTGAAACGTTTTGTTGATAAAAGAAAATAAAGGCTGAGTTTTCCTCCAGTTTACGACACTGATGCGGTGATCGTGACTGTTAGTGATGAGACTTTATATTTGTTTGTTTATATTTTCACGAGTCTCTGCTGACAGTATGTGTATCAGATCGCTTCATGCGCTCTTCAGGACAGGAGCTGGTTGACGTCCGCTGTGTGACTCAGTGAAGATCGGACTCAGAGTTCAACTGAATGACACACAAATGTGCCGTTCATGGCATTTATACAGTATATTCACTTACAATTCCCTTATTTGGGCATTAAAATATGATTGGAATTTGAATTCCCAATAATCGCGGTTGTCTCAAATAACTGTGATCAGACGGTTATTTAATAATCGTGACAGGTCTACTATACACTTACCAGTTTGACCGAGTTTTTGATCTACAGTCTCATGTAGAGTGTCTTTGAGTCGAGTCAGAGCTGTATTCAGAGTGTTCACACTCACATGAGTGTCAATACTGATCTCAGTCCAGTTCTTACTGTTTTTAGGGCTGTACAGGGACGGGTCAATCTACAGCAGGAGAGAGGAGAAATCCATCAGCATGAGGAGTGTTTTCTAATCATTCTCATTGATGAGAGAGATGGACACTGACCTGTAGGAGATGAAGATGATCTTCAGTGTGTGAGATCTGCTCCAGCTCAGAGTTTCTCCTCTTTAGCTCAGTGATCTCCTGCTCCAGCTCTTTAATGAGATCTTCAGCCTGTTTCTCTGCTGCTTTCTGCTTCTCCTCCAACATCTCAACAACTTCAGTCTGACATCTCTCAATGGAGCGGATCAGAGTCGTGGAACACCTCAACACTGTGTGATTTCTCTTCTTCTGTGTTTCTCTGATGAGATCAAGTCACAGTTTAAGTGTATTTAATTCAGCACCTTTATTTATAAAGAAGATTGAACCTAAATTTGACTGACCTTTCTCATCTCTACAGAGTGTTGGATGTCTTGAATCTTCTTCATTCTGTTCTGGATCATCTGCTGCACGTCTGTCTGTGTCTTTACCAGCTGATTCTACAGACAGAGAACAACACAGACACATTTCATCACTCAACACAGCTTTTCCAACTTCAAAATAAGTATTGATTGAATATTAGTAACTCTTGCCTTCTTCTCTGCACTCTCGTCCTCTATAGGAACAGTGTTGTGAGTCTTGTGGTCTCCTTCAGTGCAGAACAAACACACACACGTCTGATCATCTCTGCAGAACAGCTCCAGAGGTCTCTCGTGTTTCTGGCATATATAATCCTCCAGATTCTCCACAGCGTCCATCAGTTTGTGTTTCTTTAGTCGTGGGACTCTCCGATGAGGCTCCAGGTGAGTTTCACAGTAAGAGCTTTGACACGTCAGACAAGACTTCACGGCTTTCTGCTTTCTTTCATCACAGAAGTCACAGAGAACTTCAGATTTACCCAGATTAAACTTCTTCTCAAAGTGTTGCACGAGCTCTCTGAGTGTTGTATTAATCTTCAGATCAGGTCTTTTGCTGAATGTTTCTTTACAGAATGGACAGCTGCAGTTCTGAGTGTTTTTCCAGCATTCATTCAGGCAGGTCTTGCAGAAGTTGTGTCCACATGGAGTTGTGACTGGATCAGTGAACACATCCAGACAGATTGAACACTGAAGCTCCTCATTTAGTGCACTACTGGAGGACGACATGTCTGAAAATACAAATTATTGAAGTATTATTGTATATAGATTTAATCTGATGTGATGTTTAGGGTTTTCACATGACATTATTATTGTTGTTGATGTTATTTGCTTCATTAATTCACTCATTTATTATTTTTCTCTCTCACTGACTTACTTGGACGTAAATCATCTAAACTGTTTCTCCTGGTTGGTTTTTGTTTTGGTGATGTTGATGAAGATTCTGCCATTGCTCTTCCTCTCTTTAATCCTGTTTAGGACACAACACTCCAACATCTCATTTCACAGCATGAAACATGATCAAAGTGTGTGAAATATTAAAGATGAACTTCTCAAGAGGACATTCAGTTCACTTCTGAGTAAGTTCTCATATATTCTAAAAAATAAATAATAAATGTTGCAGTTTAAAGCTGATTTCAGTATTTAGTGTGCAGTATGCAGTTAGCAGTATGCAGTTAGCAGTATGCAGTTAGCAGTATGCTAGTCATGTACAGAAGCTCTAGTCTACAGCACCTCTTACAGTACAGTCGGGGCGTGGCCACAATGGAGGCAGCTGCCACCCTAAATAGAAGTTTTGTCTCCCCAATTTTGACCATTAAAATATCACTATGTGTAATCTGATTCATAACTTCAGTTCTAGTATCTGAGGACTATAAAAGTTACATAATGAAAAGGCACAAACAAGAACATTTAAATATGGCAAATTCTGATAGTACAATCCACTATAAACACTCCCCTAAACCCGTTCTGAACAATTTTGCAGAACGGCTATTCAGTTGTTCAGTCCAAACTTGGTCAGTCCTCCACCTGCTGAAATGCATTCTGGGTACCCGACAGTGCTACAGTATGTTTTGATGTGTGAGCTTACTTCAATGTGCTCACTTTAAAAGCACATTTCTTATATGGACTATAATTCACAATAGTTTTAGTACATGCTATTTTTATATTATGAGTACATTTAAAGGGATACTTCACCTTAACATGACAATTCTGTCATCATTTACTTACTCTCATGTCGTTATAAACCCATTTGACCTCTGTCATTACAATTATTTCCATAGTATGTGTAATATTAGTCATGTGCTCATTGAATAATAGTCATTTACTCAAAATATTCCCTAAACTGACGGAGTGATGCAGGTAATAGTCAGTGAAGTGTCCTCATGTAGGCTGTAGTTTGCAGTCCTGTGTTGGCAGTATTCACTGTCTGGCTGGTGAAGACTGAATGAAGTCATCACATAACAACACAGACTTTAAATTAGTGATCAAATAGTGTTTGAAGCTTTCCCGTTGATAATTCTGTTAGACTCAGAAAGGTTTGAAATCACATCTGAAAGCTTTAATCCTTCAATAGGATTTCTTATAGTGAATCTTGTGCTTTAGTTTGGAGGTAGTGTGAGTATCATACAGTAATATCACGTTATTGCTTTAAGACCACTTCACAAATCACATATTTACCATATGGGAAATGTCACTATTTTATTTAGAGCAGTTTATGCCTCAAATTCACCACTACAGCAGAGTCCCATCAGGAGCAGGTTCCTGTTAAACAACAGGAGGAGTTTAAATTTAACAGCTCTGTCTCCTGAACTCATTCATGGTGTTAATCCTGACAAATCAACTGCAATAAATCAACTAATAATAATATATATATATATATATAAACGTAAGTGGCGTGTTGTATATGAAAGACTAAATGGAGTAAAAAAGATGAAACATTTTCACTGGACTTTGTTCATTCTGTCTGCAGTTCAAACACTTCCTGTTTCTGACGTCTTCAAGTTATTTGACAACATGACAGCACACATCAAACTCTGATTTATAACCGATTCAATGATATTATGATACTAATTCAGTAAACTAGTTGGAGTATTTAACTGGTGTTTAAATCTGGTTTTGTGCAGCTTTATTCCAGTGTGACACAAACTCCTCTGAATCAGACCACTAACATTAGAAACCTGTTCAGGGAAATGTCTCTTATATTTCTATTATCACTTACCTGTGAGTGAGTATCAGCTGTGATCACTAAAGTTTGACAATATCAGAAGAAATATTCTGCCGTTTGAAGAGAGAAAACGTTGAAAGACTTCCTGTTTTAAAAACAGTTTCACTTTACCTGAGATTCAGCTCCGCCCCTATCTTCTCATGAATATGTAACAGGTATAAACTCATTCCTATTGGCTGTGTTGTGTGTGTCTGTGTGTGTCTGTGTGTGTGTGTGTGTGTGTGTGTGTGTGTGTGTGTGTGTGTGTGTGTGTGTGTGTGTGTGTGTGTATTAAGTGTGATCATATTAAACTGATTTCACACAGGTGTGTTTTAAAGGTGATTTGTCAGTTTGTCAACAATACAGATTTGATATATTTAATCCAGATCTCATTTCACTGTGTGTTTATTCCAGGAGTCTTCAACCTTTTACAGGCCAAACAACTCTTGGTGGATGGAGAGATGTTACTGTTTATTGTTTTGTACAGACATGAATTTAATCATTCAGATTCATCTTAATATTTCCAGTGATTTATTGGATCCATTATCAATTATTTTTGTTCTTTTAGTAAGAAATATTTGAAACATGAAATGTCTGTTAAAAATGATGAGATCATTTCAGATTAAATCTACGGCCCTCCCATGGCTCTGCCTTCAATGTTCAGCGAGCCAGAGCCCACGCCTGTAGCCTCGACCGTCCCGCCTGGAGAGCAGAAGCCACTCCTCCTCCTCCTCCTCCTCCTCCTCGGGGGCGTGGAGGGACGAGCCATGGAAGGCTGGGGGGTGACCACTGTGGGAGGAGAGGTAGGGCCCTCTTCTACTACGCCCACAGTGAAAGGCGAGCCGCAGACTAGTAGAGTCTCTTCCACAAATTCGAGGAGCGTCCAGCGGCGAGTCGCTGGTGGCAACCCCTCCTTCAGTGAACTGTGGAGGTTTGCCCTGAAGAACACCACCAGGAAGTAGTCCGGGAAGTCCGCTAGATTCGCCAGCTCCAGAAAGTCGCTTTTCGCAGTTTCACTTTACCTGAGATTCAGTGACGTCATAGCCCCGCCCCTATCTTCTCATGAATATGTAACCGGTATAAACTCATTCCTATTGGCTGTGTTGTGTGTGTGTGTGTGTGTGTGTGTGTGTGTGTGTGTGTGTATTAAGTGTGATCATATTAAACTGATTTCACACAGGTGTGTTTTAAAGGTGATTTGTCAGTTTGTCAACAATACAGATTTGATATATTTAATCCAGATCTCATTTCACTGTGTGTTTATTCCAGGAGTCTTCAACCTTTTACATGCCAAAATAACTCTTGGATAAAAATACGTTACCTGTTATTTTAATGTACTTGCATTTATAAAAAAAGAAGATATAATAACATTTATTAAAGTTTCTGTGTTTAGCGAATAACAATTTTTTTTTGTTGAGCTCTTATGTGGCTTCATGATGGAGGCGACATCCCGAAATCTGAAAGTGTTAAACGTATCATACTTATGCTAAACCTGCTTATGATGTGGAATCATTGGATATGATCGAGTCTCCTGCGACAAGCCCTTTACCGAAAATGCGGTAACGATCTCGGTACTGTTGCTAATAAAATAATAATAATCAGAGGATACAGTTGTTAAATCTGATGAAATGGATTCTCATCTGTCTACACTGGCTGCAGAAGACAAACGCTTATGGGATCAAGTAGATCATTTACATTTATGAGACGCTTTTATCCAACTATAATTGCGACTTACAGTGCAATTATTACAGGGACAATCCCCCTGGAGCAACCTGGAGTTAAGTGCCTTGCTCAAGGACACAATGGTGGTGGCCATGAGGTTAGAACCTGTGACCTTCTGATTAACAGCCCTGTGCTTTAGCCACTACGCCACCACCACATGTCATCTACTCCGAGTAGATGATCTTGATGTCTACAAGAGGTGATGGAATCTAAGGATTTCAGGTATTCCGGAGGAAGATGGGGAGAATGTCAAGGTGCTAATAATTTTTTAAAGAAAATATTTTTCATCAGGTGTCCCCCATGTATCAGAATCAGAATCAGATTTATTGCAAAGTATGCTTACACATACAAGGAATTTGTCTTGGTGACAGGAGCTTCCAGTGTACAACAATACAAACAATACCAAAAACAGCAGCAAGACATAGGTAATTAAAACAAAAAAGAACACAATATAAATAATTATACATATACGTACATACACTCACCTTCATACATACCCACATACACACACGTAGTGCAAATCTAATACAATCTGTTATGTTAAGTACAAAAAAAAACTGTATATTATGTACAGAGCAATGTAAGTAATGGCAGAAGTGGATATGTTGGATAAAATAAATAGATTAAACTGTGTATTGCACATCATTATTGCTCAATGGGGCAATTTAATTGTTCATTAGATGGATGGCCTGAGGGAAAAAACTGTTCCTGTGTCTGACGGTTCTGGTGTTCAGAGCTCTGAAGCGCCGGCCAGAAGGCAACAGTTCAAAAAGGTAGTGTGCAGGGTGAGTGGGGTCCAGAGTGATTTTACCAGCCTTTTTCCTCACTCTGGAAGTGTATAGTTCTTGAAGGGGGGGCAGGGGGCAACCAGTAATCCTCTCAGCAGACCGAACTGTCCTTTGAAGTCTTCTGATGTCTGATTTCGTAGCTGCACCAAACCAGACAGTTATTGAAGTGCAGAGGACAGACTCAATGACTGCTGAGTAGAACTGTTTCTGCAGCACTGGTGGCAGGTTGAACTTCCTCAGCTGGCGAAGGAAGTACAACCTCTGCTGGGCCTTTTTCACAATGGAGTCGATGTGTATCTCCCACTTCAGGTCCTGTGAAATGGTAGTGCCCAGAAACCTGAATGACTCCACTGCTGCCACAGTGCTGTTTAGAATGGTGAGGGGGGTCAGTGTTGGGGTGTTCCTCCTAAAGTCCACAATCATCTCCACCGTTTTGAGCGTGTTCAGCTCCAGGTTGTTTTGACTGCACCAGAAAGCCAGCCGTTCAACCTCCTTTCGATATGCAGACTCATCATCATCTCGGATGAGGCCGATGACAGTGGTGTCATCTGCAAACTTCAGGAGCTTGACAGAGGGGTCCTTGGTGGTGCAGTCATTGGTGTAGAGGGAGAAGAGTAGTGGGGAGAGCACACATCCCTGGGGGCACCAGTGCTGATGGTACAGGTGGTGGAAGTGAATTTTCCCTGCCTCACAAGCTGCTGCCTGTCCGTCAGAAAGCTGGTAATCCACTGACAGGTAGAGGTGGGAACAGGGAGTTGATTTAAGTTAGTCCGGAGTATATCTGGGATGATTGTGTTGAAGGCCGAGCTGAAGTCCACAAAAAGGATCCTTACGTATGTCCCCGGTCTGTCCAGATGTTGCAGGATATGATGCAAACCCACATTGACTGCATCATCCACAGACCTGTTTGCTCGATAAGCAAATTGAAGGGGGTCCAGTGATGTCCTTCAGGTGGGCCAACACCAGTCTCTCAAATGACTTCATGACCACAGACGTCAGGGGGACAGGTCTGTAGTCATTAAGTCCTGTGATTTTGGGTTTCTTAGGGACGGGGATAATAACGGAGCGTTTGAAGCAGCATGGGACTTCACACTGCTCCAGTGATCTATTGAAGATCTGAGTGAAGAGGGGGGCCAGTTGGTCAGCACAGGAACGAAGGCATGCTGGTGAGATGCCATCTGGGCCTGGAGCCTTCCTTGACCTTTGCTTCCGAAAGACACGGCACACATCGTCTTCACAGATCTTGAGTGCAGGTAGTGTAGCAGGAGGGGGGAGGAGGGGGGTTGCAGGAGGTGTTAATGGTTGTGTGAAATGAAGGTCCATGTGCATGTGGGGTGTGAAATTGGGCCTTTCAAATCTGCAATAGAACACATTCAGGTCGTCAGCCAGTCGTTGGTCCGCCACAGGGTTGGGGGTAGGAGTCCTGTAATTGGTAAGTTGTTTCAGGCCACTCCACACTGATGCAGGGTCGTTAGCTGAAAACTTGTTTTTCAGCTTTTCAGAGTAGCTTCTTTGTCCCATTCAGTGTGTGAATGGCCCCCCTAAATTTGGAATGTATCGCACCAAACAATTTTGTGTGCAATGCGCAGTTTGTCCTGTGGGTGGCAGTAATGAAAATCCCCCCTAAATTTGGAATGGGATCACGCCAATCAATTTTGGGTGCAATGCGCAGTTTGTCCTGTGGGTGGCATTAATGAAAATAAAGTTATTTATTGTGCCATAACATTTATGTCGAGAGGAAACCGTATGCAGAGACCACGCACTTCAGAGAGAGGCTGCACATCTTTTCCCAAAAAAGGAGGCGGCAAGATGGCGCCGAGTTAATAGGAAATTTGTAGCGCTCTTGTTTTCATATGCAGGACTTTGTTTTTTTGAACATCTATGCTCAAGTTTATCTGTAATATGCAGTGAAAGCTTAATATACCCTCTTTAGACCAAATTATAACGATAGTCGGTCCCGTCTTCCTTAAGTTTTGGTAAATGTATTTTCTCGCACAATCAAGAGGCTTGCTTGCTTGCTAAAGACATGTGTGATGAAATGGAGACAGCCTAGGTGAGGCTTTTGCTAACAGCGACAACTTGAAGGTGCACAACTATGCAAGACGCCTTGAACCACAGTTTGGGGCTTTCCCTGACACTCCTAGTAAGTCCCCTACTCAGAAGAAAAATCGAATCGACTCTCCCGACGCTGTATTTAATGCGGTATTGTTGACAGCCATTGAAAAATTGAGCAGGCTGCAAGAAGAATCATTGATTAAGCTGCAATCAGTCGAGATATCCGTGAAAGAAAACACAGCCTGGATTTGTAAGCTTACTTGCTCGCTTGAAGCTGAGTAAGCAGGTTGAAGACGTGACCGAGAAGGTGATCAATTTACAGACAAAGGTTGCGATGTTAGAAAGTGAGAACAAAGTTCTCAAAGAGAAATGCTGCAACTTCGATGGTTACAAACGCAGATGGATCCTCCGTGTAGGCGGGATTCCTGAGCGTGAAGGGGAGAATGTTAAGATGGTCATCGCTGATTTATTCAGAAATCTCTCTCCGAAAGTCCAAAGTCTGGTACCGTTAATCCTCGACGCATCATCGTGCAATTTCTATCCCGCACATGTCGCGATGCAATATGGACATCAGCCAAAAGTTCCGAACTTTTGAAACAAAAGAGAATACTGGAAGTTAAATTGCTCTTTTCTTTTATCTAATTCATATTGTCAGGAACATTAAATCTCTGGTTTGGTGTCTCGGCCATCACTAAATGGGAGCAGTTTAAGTTTGAATGCAGGAAATTCTCTGTTAAATTTGGAAAAAAGAGAATGATGGAAAAAAACAAGGAGTTTTCAAATTTAATTAAAAAGATGAGTGAGATCCTGAAGAACACAACTCTTAGTGATGATGACAAGGAATCCAAAATATTTTAGATGACATTTATTTAGAAAAAGCAAGGGGTGCGTTTATCAGATCAAGAGCGAAATGGCTCGAGTTTGGAGAGAAAAATTCTACTAATTTTTTTAATCTAGAAAAGAAACATACAAGCAATAAGAAACTGTCATCTATTTACATTAATAATAATTTAATTAATGACCCTTATTTGATATCCTCTCATGTTTTTGAGTTTTACAAAAAACTTTATTCCTCCTAATTTGACCCTCATGCTTCATCTGTTTTCTTTAGTAGGATTCAATCTGTGATTCCCAAAATGAATGATTACAACAGAGAGCTCTGCGAGAAACCTTTTACTAAAGATGATCTTTATAATAGAGTGAAAAGAATGCCAAACAGTAAATCTCCAGGGCCCGATGGCTTACCTCTTGAGTTCTTCAAAGTCTTCTGGGGCTCTATTAAAGACCTTCTCTATGAAGCTTTATGAATGTGCTGTGAATGGCGCATTGGCAGAATCAATGAAGCAGGGTCTCATATCCCTCATACCCAAACCTAATAAAGAATTAAAACACCTAGATAACTGGTGCCCAATCACTCTCTTAAATTCAGATTATAAGTTATTGGCATCCATATATTCAGATAAGCTCAAACATTGTTTAGCTGATATTATTTCTAGCACCCAATCTGGTGTTTTAAAAGGAAGGCACATCTCCAACAACATTAGATTAATTTGAGACATTCTAGATTATTCTGAATGAGTTAACAAAGAGGCTATTATCTTTTTTATTGACTTTTATAAAGCCTTCAACACTTTTATCTTTGAAGCACTGTCTAAATTTGGTTTTGTTAGTTCATTTATAAATATGATATGCACTCTTTATAATGGTATTAATAGTTCTGTTTCTTTAGCATCTGGCACTTCTCCCCGTTTTGTTGTTGGTCGAGGTATCCGTCAGGGATGTCCCATTTCTCCCTTTCTTTTTCTTTTGGCTGCAGAACTTCTTGGCTTATACATAAAAAATTCATCCACTGAAGGTATAAAGGTTGGAGAAAACACTTTAACAATCAGTCAATTAGCTGATGATACATGCCTCTTCCTTGGAGATGAATCACAGGTCTCAGTTGCCTTAAGTAGCTTTGATCTTTTCTCTAAAGCTTCTGGGCTGGTAGTGAATCCCAAGAAGAGTGAAATCATGTATGTGCATGATTCAGACAAAACATCTGTTTGTGGAATTAAGGTAAAACGTTGTGTCAGGTATCTTGGGACTGACATATGTAAATCAGGTTCCGAACGCCTTCTCCAAAATTTTCAGCCAAAATTAGACAAAACAAGAAAGATATTGAACTGCTGGCTGCAGAGAGATTTAACAATATACAGGAGAGTCTTATTGACTAAAGCTGAGTGTCAGGAGTCAATCAGGCTCACTCACATCCACAACACAAAGATCACACTCACCCGAATACTAATCACCTGCACC
The DNA here is from genome assembly GCF_025860055.1 of Xyrauchen texanus. Classification (NCBI taxonomy): domain Eukaryota; kingdom Metazoa; phylum Chordata; class Actinopteri; order Cypriniformes; family Catostomidae; genus Xyrauchen; species Xyrauchen texanus. The sequence goes on along the minus strand of NC_068306.1, from coordinate 3,779,413 downwards.
TGTCATCAATCCAGCAATCCAGCAATCACCAGCACTATTTAAGAGCACAACTCACCTCCAGTCTCTGTCAAACCTTGAACACGGAAATATCCACTAACCTGCTCTCTGTGCTTTTCAGACTATTGTTCCTGAGACTATTCCAGTCTGTTTCCTCAGTACACCCTTGTGTTACTTACCTGTTTCCCTCGTCCAGAGACTCCTCCATCTCCCTGGTGTTCATACTCCGCGTCCTTTGGATTGTGATACTTACCACACTCAAGCCTGCCGTTATCTGCAAGAGAATAGACGGTCATTCATCATTATTATACTCACAGCGCCCGTTGATGCATCTGAACTTCCCTACTGTCCTACGAAAGCTTCATTAAAAGTTATTCTGAATCCTTCTAACCTTGTTGTCCTAGTGTGTATCCTGACACTGAGGGCATATCACGTTTAATATACCCTGCTCTATCGTTATATGTTGATAAATCTATAAACTATCTGCTGTTTCGTTTTGTTTGGAAAAATAAAGTAGAACTTGTTCAAAGAAAAACTCTTGTGAAAACCTATAAGGAGGGCGGTCTTAATGCATTGGATTTTCAGACTATCAATCAGACATTTAAGATTAACTGGATAAAGAAATGTATCTCTAATAGTAACGTACCCTGGTTTTGGATCCCTAATCTGATTTTTGAAAAATGTGGTGACCTTAAATTCTTATTATCTTGTAATTTTAAATGTTGCAAATTACCCATCAAACTTTCTAATTTTCACAAACAAGCTCTTGAATCCTGGAAGATTGCATTTAAACATAATTTCTCCCCCACACTTGTATTATCTGGAACAATGAAAATGTCTGGCACAAAATGTCCTTTTTATTTCTGATCTCTTCAATAATCAAGGGAACTTATCTCATTTAATGAATGTATTACTCTGAAGGGTGCTCCGTTTTCTACAAAAGATTTCAATAAGGTGGTTAAAAGTATCCCACTTAGCATCAAATCTTTCATTAGAGCACACCTAAGTTATGCTAGCTTGTCTAATCATATTCCTACACTTTCAATTAATGGTATCCATATTCTAGACTGAAAATGTCATAATTTCTTTATTAGAAATGCTGTTGTCTCAGATCAAGTAACTCTTTCTAAAGCCTGTTCAAAATGGAGTATTCATGACCTAAATTCTCATTTTATGGATTTCTCCTGACAAACTTCTTATCCCAAATAAAATTAGAGAACTTCATTTCAAAATTACTCACAAATATTACCCTTGCCATCAGAACTGAAACAGGTTTTTTGAGAATGTTTCCCCCTTGTGTTCCTTTTGTCAAATGGAAGAAGAATCAGTTTTACATTTGTTTTATCAGTGTACTTTCTCTAAATCTCTTTGGACAGAAATAACCTTGTTATTATTTTTATGTTTGAACAAATTGGTGCAGATTACAGAGACTATGATTTTTCTTTCAGATATTCATTGTAATGATGCTAAATTTCATTATTCTTTATTGTTTTTTGTCTTCTAGGTAAATTTCATCTTCACAAAGCCAGAGAAATACAATCGAAACCTAATTTTAGAATTCTGCTGATGTAAAATCGCTTTTTGCCTCTTTTAATAATATGTCTAAACCTCTGAACGCCAAGGCTTCAAAAACATATAACATCCTTAAGGATGTCACAATGAAAATGTAATCTTTATATGTGATATGTGATGTATTGTTTTTATTTACATATGCAGCAATCATGACTATGCAAATTTAGCAAAGAGTCAGCAGCTACCAGAGAACAGATGAAACACCTTAAAGAAATTACATTTTCAGTCAGGCTCTTCTAACAATGTCATATTTAACTTATATTTTCCGCTTTTGAAAATATAAGCCTACATTAATTGTTTGTCTTTTTAGAAGGTGACGAAAGTGTGAAGATAAAGATAAGTCTTTTATTCATTATGAAGGATTTGTCAATCACTCAATGAATGAGATGTTAGATGTCCAGAATTTAGATTGAACCATCTGGGGTCGACGCACGCGCCGGCTTCATTTTATCCTCATAACAGCGAAAACAACTTAAAATTCTCCGTCACTTTGTGCACTACGAATAATTGTAAGACATCATTAGAGACTATAAAGGTTCTACTTTTATTTGTGTACACTCACAATAACAAAACCTTTTGCTTTTGTAAAATAAAGAAAGAAAGAGCTTTCAGCAGTCTCTGTGAGCATTGTTCTGAAGATATGTGTAAAGAAAGCTTAAAATCTCTACTTTTAATTAAAAATATATATATTTATCTCCTCAGGTGTGCGGGTTATTTCACTGACTTAAATCTTTTTTTCTTTTTTTTTAAACATGCATAAACGATATTTTCTCCAAAATACAAACATGTACACACATGTTGCTCACATATTATTGTAGCCCAGTTTGTGCTGAATACAGTGTTATCAGACTTTAGTCATCAATGTGTATATAAGCAACTGAAAAAAGCACAAATGTCAAGGCATGTTAAAACTTCTGACCAAAACTGAAAATGTACTTGTTATTTTCTAACTCTAATGTCGTGTCAGCTAATGATTTTCTGTCATCCGTGTTCTGTCATGCTCAAAAAAGGACAAAATATAATAAAATCACAGTAAAAGTAATCAATATGACTTATTCTATACTGTATATTGATTATCTGTAAGTTTTTTTCTATTGCCCCCTTTTTGAGCCTGACAGTTCATCACAGTCAGAATCACTATTTCCTTTTATTATATATGTGTTTCCTTTCATTATATCTACAGAAAGTCAAATGGGTTTTAAACGGCTTGTAAATAATGACAGGATTTTTGAGTGAGCTTCTCTTTTCATTTAGACTTTCATTTACATTTTCATCCTTTTCCCCTTTGTAGTTAAAATGAAGAGAAAAACCCAAAGGACATAATGTCCTTCTTTAATAAGAAAAATAAAAATAGTGGTCAGTCAAGACTGAAGAGAGAAGATGCTTGTGAAAAAGAGTCAGAAATACATGAAAGGTTAGAGAAAGAAGAAAGTCCAGAAGAACAGAGATCCCATCAGCAAGGTATTTTAGTTGTGGAGGGAGTCAGCAGGTCTGGAGGCAGAGAGCAGACAGACACTGAAGAGTGTCGAGAGAGAGAGAGCACTGAACATCTGGCGCAAGAAGAGAAAAGAGATGACGCTGACTTTGAGGCAGAGTGTGAGCAAGATGAGCCCTGTGCATCTACAAGCACTTCATCTGAACCGTCAGGTTTGTCAAGGAGCTTAAATTGTCAGTCGCTATAGGCCAGTTGTCTATAGACATGTTTAAGCTGATTGAGATGAGAATACTCAGCTTTAGCTCTTTTTTGTTTTTCCAAAAACATTTGTTTTAATCATTTGAGCTTGACTTATGGACCTATGGAATGCCAAATAATTATTCACTGTGACTCTTTCATCTTACACGGGTATCTCCAAGAGTAGAGATCATCCCTGTGCAGCCACTCTTAACAACATATCCAAAGACACTGATGGGGGACAGGAAGAGGAGCTTCAAAGCAGAATGGTACAAGATTCATCCCTGGCTTTAGTACTCCAGAATATTAGACTCTGCATATTGTTACGCCTGTCGACATTTTAGCCCTCCCAACAGCCCATTGTCAGTTTTTGAGAGTGGTTTTAAAAACTGGAAGAAGGCAGCCTACAAGGAAGGGGGATTTGCAATTCATGGAAGATCAGAGCACCACAAGCAAGCCAAGGTTGCATTTAAAGACTATGAGACAGCAGTGAAAAACAACAGAACTTTGCTAAATGCCTTAAACAAAGAACATGACAAGCAGATTAAAGAAAATCTGGAGTATTTGAAAACAATAGCTGAAGTACTTCTACTAACTGCCACAGAACATTGCTCAAAGAGGACACAATGAGTCGGCAGGGTCAGACAACAGGGGTAACTTCATAGCAATCTTGGAAACAATTGCCAAACATGTCAAAACTCTGAAAAAAAGGTTTAATTCTATCCATGATGCCAAATACACCAGCAAAGCAATTCAGAATGAGGTTTTGAGTTGTTTGGCAGACATGGTCAGAACACAAATAATAGGAGCTTCTCCACTCTAAAACTGGTCAAGACACATCTGAGATCAACTATGGCAGGTCAAGTCAAGTCAAGTGTTTTTTTATTGTCATTTCAACCATATACAGTTAGTACAGTACACAGCAAAACGAGACAACGTTCCTCCAGGACCATGCTGCTACATAAAATGTCTTTGATGGAGGGAAGAGAGACCCCGATGATCTTCTCAGCTGTCCTCACTATCCTCTGCAGGGCTTTGCGGTCCGAAACGGTGCAAGTCCCAAACCAGGCAGTGATGCAGCTGCTCAGGACGCTCTCAATAGTCCCTCTATAGAATGTATAGATGATATAGATGAGAGAGTTAGCAACTTGGGTGTTTTGAGTATTGAATCCAAGCGTGCAAATAAATTGAATCTTGAAGAATTTGTTGATGTGTTTGCAAGGAACCACAGAAATTGCAGAATACAGCTTTTATAAATAAAAGCTAAAAGCCAAGATTATCAAACACATTTCCAGATGACTGCCTAATTTGATTTGTGGATATGTTTGGTTTGTTATATACGTTTGTGTCATATAAATGTCTAGATGTGTTAGGTTTGTCATATATATTTTTCAGATGCTGAAAAGTGGCTAGATGTGCTTAGATGCTAAAAATGTGATATTACAATACAAAATTACTTGTGAAATAAATGAACATGAAACATTCATTTGATTTTAAACTGTTTTATTAGCTTACTTCTAGAGATTGCAGTAAAAAATGACTTGAAATAATCCTGAAAGTAGGTTAAAATGCATGTTAAAAGTGTGCCCCCTAAATGCACAAGTGGCTCCTGCCTGCCCCCTTTTCTATTATACCATATGACTAGAAACAATGAGCTGTAATCTTAATTATGTGTATTTTATAAAAAAGTATTGTTAAGACCTACATGAATGAAACCTTTTCCTGATCAAATATTTTAACATCAATATATATAGATATATATAGATATTTACTCTATTGCAAATAAAAGCCAGTTGTGACGGTTTGTTTTAATTTCTCTGCTGTGCATAAATTCTAGATTAAAATGTACAATGTAGTTTAATATTCACACAAATTAATTAATCACGTGATTTGTGTTATTTAGTACATGTACAATTATGATTGTTCAATTCAAATATAAGTTAATTCTCTAATGGCATCAGCAAATTCAGACATGGCTTTGTGCTGTTAACATACTTTCAATATACTGAACCAAGGATATATAAAGATCTCTTCCATAAGAGTCAGAGGATTTAAGAGGATTAAATGTTGATTTTAGTGTTTCCATCATTGACAGAGTGAGGGGGCACTTCATTTCAGGTACATGAACTCCAATGGCTTCTTCTGTCACACTGTCACACGTCTCCCAGTCTGTTCAATCAGCTCCAGATTCTTAAAGTATAACAAGGGCAATTACAACCTACTTCAAGCTCAAAAACAAGTTCCAATCATGTATTAAACAAAAATAAAAACCTGCAAATGCTCCTCTGTGTCACCAGAAGAGTTCTGCATGTGTCCTAGAATCCACAGCTGGTTAGGAGCGAGTCCACCTTCGGTACGCAATGGATGATTGTCCCAGCCTTCAGCAAAAGTGTGCTAAATTCTATTCCCACGTTTCCCACACCTTCATCACCTCTGACCCTAAAAATTCTTCATGGCAGCCATAAATGTTACTGATAATAATCCAAGTGAATGAGACATAAAAGGTGCTGCTCACCTTGAAGGCCACCCATAATTTTGCACAGACTTGAGAAGAAATGATAGCGCAGTGTTTGAGCGGTTGTTCGTTGCTGGTTCCAGGTACATGATCTATATATACAGAACAAAATGCATGTATATTGACATCGTGTAATATGTATCAGGAATAATGTACAGTACAGCCAGCAAGTCATAGTGCAAAATAAAGCCAGACATGGTGACTGTTCAATATATGGCTACAAACCAACTGCAAATTGCAGAGTCTAGAAAAACAGCTAGATTCCAGCTCCGGTTATGTTTATTCCCATTCTGAGGTCTGTTTATTTAAGAAAATAAATAAACTGACATTGATCTGAGATGATATTTGCTTCATTAGTTACTTGTAGAGATCATAGAATAATATGTGAAGTAGGAAAGATGACTAATCTTATATTTAATCGTACTACTAAGATGGTGTGATCAAACGATTGGTTTATATGTACTGATCAGCCACAACATTAAAACCACCTGCCTAATATTGTGTAGATCCCCCTCGTGCCGCCACATGGATGATTGTTGGTGTCAGACGGGGATGGTTTGAAGATGAGGTCAACAGAGAATGGTCAGACTGCCTCAAACTGACAAAGTCTACAGTCAGTATGACTGGGGCAGTTATCAGATAAAGTTAGATGTTGATAGTCTGTCTGATCTGTACCAGCTGCCATGAAGTTTGTTTGGTTCACCTGCCAATCTGCAGGTCACCGCCCTACTAACACCATGTACAGTGATATTTTGCAACAATCAGACTGATTTCATCTCCATACTCCAAGAATGACTGCAAGACTGGTTGAGTTACTGTGGTTTGGTATGGAACACACCCAACATAGACAACTTCTTTCTGAAATTAGAGATAAGTACAACAGGTATTTGTGTGTGTCTGATTTGGGTAACATAAGTCCATACCAAAATCCCTGTAGCTTTGTTTTCTGTTCATCATTTTAATCTTATTTTCAGCAATTTGTAAAGTTATTACTGCAGCCTTGTAGTTATTTACATTTACATTTATGCATTTGGCAGACGCTTTTATCCAAAGCGACTTACAGAGCACTTATTACAGGCTGTAATAAGTGCAACCTGGAGTTAATTGCCTTGCTCAAGGGCCCAACAGTGGCATCTTGGTGGTGCTGGGGCTTGAACCCCCAAACCCCGACCTTCTGGTCAGTAACCCTGAGACTCAACCACTGAGCCACTGCCTCCTACTTGGTACCCTGTCATTAAAAAGGCACGTGTGTGCGTTTGAGTGGGAGAGAGAGCGGGAGAAAGAGTGTATGTGCTTTCCGTATATAATAAAACGTAATTTTGTGGCAAAAAACATAGAAATCATTTGAAGTTTTTACCCTATTGTTTACTATATGTATTTGCTTGGTCAGTGTCATGGTGGGTTTTGTTTCTTTTATCGTTGTAGGCTATATTTCAATAACTGAAATCATTTGGTGAAGTGATATGAACATGTAAAGTGGTCAAGACCTGCCTGAAACTACTTTAGCCGTGGGTTTCCCTGAAAATAATTACACTCCATAGAACGTTTGTCAACCAATCAGATTCAAGCATTCAAAAGCCCCATAGTATAAGATAATTCAACATAGGACATTCTATTCTTATTTTACTATAGGGCTGAGAAATTACTGGAATCTATCCAAAGTCAATGAGTACTTGTGTCAAGTTAGCGTGACCTAAATTTTGACCACAATAATTGTGGTTGTATTTTTGGCCAAAATCAAGCAGCCCTACTGTAACAATCACTTGCCTTTGCATCTCCTGCTGCACTGTGGCTGGTCTTACAGGTCTGCTGCTGGTAGGCCCAGTAGCAGTAGGCTGAGCAGTGGTGTGTTGAGGTGTGTGAGGTCTTTCCTTTTCGCTTTGTATGCAGTTCAGAAGCACACGGACTGCTGACTCAATGTTTGTGTTCTGTTCATTTTGAGAGAAGTCAGGGTTACAGTTAATTAGATGCATTTAGAAAATGGAAGTTTGTACATTTTGTGACACAGCATGTTTACAAATAACACAGTCTCAACTATATAGACACAATATATATGATATATCTCTGCGGCCTAAACCGCATCATTTCAATAGTTGAGTGTCTATAAGATTAAATGACATAATCTTGATCTCATAGGTATCCAGGAATTGAGCGAAACTAAGTAAACTAAGGGCGATGGAAGCACCTGTTTCCAAGTGATTTATTCTCTGTTGCAGGTCAGCAAATGTGATTTAGTGGGACACCGCAGGACACATGGGAGTGAGATAACTTACTATTCTTAGAAATAATAATTTAAATATTGACTTTATATTATATGGAACACCTATTTGCAGTGATGTTGGATGAAAAACATGCTTTAAATCGCCTATAGGCTTTATAAAATGTTAATTAACAAACTCTGTGACTCACCGCATCTTCCAATGTCGGGACTGCTTCCCTATGGGAGTAATACTTACTGGGCAAATTGCCTACTGTAGTGCAAACTCTGACATCCCTTTACTTTACTATGGTATTCAGTGTTTCCCCTAGGTTTACAAATTGGAGGGGAGGGGGGGAGGGGGGGTGCGCAGAGGGACACCTACACAAACACTTAAAGGAATCATGGTGTTCATGTGTTTCTTTTAATGACAGCAGTCAATATAACAACTGAACAATTATTTGAACTGTACATTGACCTAAACATCAAACGTTTCTTTTTATGACAATTATCCACAAAGTGTGCAACTTTTGTCACTGCAGTATATCTTTCTGGGCTTCTGGAAGAACATTTCCATAGCCTCTTGATGTGGTTAGTCAGAAACGTCTGGCCCATTTATCGAGATCCGCATGCAGGCTGCAAGATGGTCTTCTTGTCCCAAGAAATGTCGCATTCTCAAAGTCTAGTGTGACCGCGGCATTACACCGCGTAAGAGATGTCGCAGAAACGTTGCATTTATCCAACATGTAGCTTATCTCTTTAGAAAAAGGTAACAGTCATAGTGACTCTAGTTTGTAATTATGCATACCTCCGTGCCAGAAAACCTGGAATGGAACACCCCTATGCTCACCTGTGCGCGCGCGTATCGGGGCGGAACTACGCGCGACCATGTAGAGACAGAAATGACATGCCGTCGTGTAAATAAGATAAATAACATAAGGGCCATTTAGTTTGTTTAATAAAGTAACATGGGCGGGGCGCACCCCTAATATAAAGGCAGGGGGGAAACAAAAATGTTCCTATAAAAAGTACTATCCCCCAAAATAAATATATAAAATGGTACCCGCGTTTTGTTTTTTTACATGCTAAATTGTCATAAGGGTAATATTACATTAGGTGCATACTTATGATATCATACTGAAGGGTGAGGGTCAAAATCCCTTGTCTCTTCAGATATATCAATACATATATATATATCCTTTCATATCAATATCTATCTGTATTCTGTTGCTTAACTTCTTTAATAAAATGATGAATTAACTATATGCATGATCACATAATCAATTCTATTTTCTTATGCATAACTGGAATATACTTTGAATCATATGTGTGTTGAATGTTAACTAGTCTCTTTTAGGAACATTCCAGAGTCTTTCTCTCTGTCCTGCCTGTAGGCTGAAGGTCTTTTGGGGATAAGCTTATTTGTGATGCTCTCCCGCCTCTCAGGGGAGGGGGGCAGGGGGAATGCGTTAAACATGTGTTCCAGATGTATTCTGTGTTTGATTGTTACCTTTCTATGACTAATTATATGGTTTAAAGTCCTATGTAATAATACCTGAATAGTAGAAGTGTGATTTTCTCTTATTATTTCTTTAGGGAAGAAATGTATGTTATTTCTACCCCTCTCCTCTGCCCGAGGAGTGAATATTTTATCTCTCTGTTTTGGTTCAAATGGCCTGATAATGTGTGTTCTGGCTCTCTTGTGCCCAGAGAAGAACTGTCGCTTGTCAGTGTTTTGTGTGTGCGTTTGACCTTCTACCCAGGTTTTGAACCCAGGGATGCAGACCAGGCCGACTCGAAGACGCCCCGCGACCATCTGCGAGGTCACTTCAGATGTAAATCTCGGGCGCGGACGACAAGTGCGCTGATTAATGTTGATAGGCCATTTAACTATCTATATGTTGTGACTTTATGTTCTTTTAGCCAATCAGGAGTAAAATAATGGAATGTACGTCCTTGCAAATGGTATAATTGATGTAAGATTTTGTGTAAGGTACGAGTTGGCTTTCGATCTCCTCGTGAGACTTTGCCGCTGGCTCTACCAATTTCACTGCAGACTATACTTCATTAAATTTTGGATTCTTTAATTGTACTTCTCGACTCCTGGTCTTCTTTCTCCATATCTGGTCCGGGCCATAACTGTTATACCCCTAACAGTTTGGTGGAGGATGTGGGCAATCACTCCGTGGTGACATCTCTGGCAAATCAGCAAACAAGGTAGGAAGCTTTTATTAATTGTTAGGGCTGTCTGACTGGAAGAGATTTTGAAGGGGAGCGGGAGAGCTTCACTCCGACGAGGCGAGTGAAGAGTAATTTAATTATACTATTGAAAGTATAAGAAGTCGCTGAGAGAGCTATTAAGGGTTAAAACAGCAAACAGCGCAAGTGAAGCGTGCTCTGTGGGGGGGCCCAGGTGGGCATTGGTGTAGCACCACCCCGGCAGAGTGCGTCCCTGGACGGGAGGTCCAGTTGCACCGTAAACCTGCTCAATCTCTTCCACCTCAGATAGGGGTACCCCGAGCTTAGTGAATCAGGCAGTTAGGGATTCAGATATTAGGTATAAAATAAAATAAAATAAAATACAATAGGGATTGTTTTGCCAGGGATGCATCAGGAGCGGTCCCAAGTAAATAAATTAATTATGACCCGAATTGGTATGGATCAGTATATGTGACCAGGATGTTTGTGAAGAATACTTTGTGGTGTATTGTGTAGAAATCCAGTATTGTTGCTGCTATAGTTAATTTATCAGCGTAAAATATTTGCTGCTAAAATCTTTTCGGTAGTGATTTTCAACTGTGACCAAGAAAATGACTGATAGAGGGAATTTTCTGAGTAGTTCTGACCAAAACGAGGAGGGCACACGCTGTAAACAGCTCTGCTCTGACGAGCTCAAATCAAAGAAATGTGCACAGCTCATTAAAAAAATGGTCAGTCAGGGGTTTGATTCTGATTGGAACGTCATGCAGCAGATTGACTGGCTGCAGAACAAAAAGACGCTGATAGGGCCAAATATCTATCCGTGTTTGCCTATTCATGGATTTGTAAACTGGGTGGTATACCTTTAAGCCATGAAAAGGCAATTCCAAATATGATGGACGGATGGTCTAGTTTGATTGCCCAGCGTGATAGTGGCAAAAATTATTGGGCAGGAAGTCGGCTGTGATCTGTGTAGTTTGAGTAAGGGTTTCGAGGCTGTTTGTGAGAAGGCAGAAAATGCTGTGAAAAATGAGACAGTTCCCCGTGCTCCTTTGGCCCCCACCTTCTCTTCTCAGACTGCTCAGGCAGCTGCTGCTTTCAGCGCTGCTGATCAGACTGATAATCAGAACGATGGGCCATATGCTGAGGCGCGCGGATTGTTGAATGTGGCTGTTTCGCGCCCCCCACCTTATGACATTTCGGAGATTCCTGCCATGCAAGCAAAGCAGATTAGCAAAAACCGGGGTCGGAAATCTTAACTTGTCCCCCAGAGAAACGTCTAAACCCATTGAGACGGCATTCGCCGCCCCAATCCGACATCATGCTTGGGGAGGATTGAATGCTGAGATGGGTGCTGGCTGTGAGGATGGTCAATGGGTCAGACTCACAGCGGCTGAGAAAAACAGTTTGCTTTCAGGGTTGGAACCTTTTAAGTTGTATAACCCAAACAAAATGCTATGGGACAGGCTAGAGACCGTTGCTAGGCAACAGAATCTGGGGATGGCAGATATACAGTCTTTGGTTGAGGGTTTGGTTCCCACCAGCAAATTAAGGGCGGTTCAGAGTGCTCCTTTCCACCCCAGAGTCCCCACAGATTGGCCTGAGTTTTGTGAAGCTTACTCAGATTACAAGGTACGCGTGAAAGATATTTTGGGTCGGGGGTCTTTTCCCTGGACCAGTGTGACATAGATTAAACAGAGGACTGGCAAAAACCCCTTAGAATACATTGAGCGCTTTCGCATAGCCTATGAAACGTACTGTGCTGCAAAAAACAATAACGCGGAAGATCTTGATTCTGCCATAGTGATAGAATCCGCTACAGGCGGATTAAATAAACAATACCTAGACATGTTGTTGAACAGTGCCATTGACATCAGATATTGGGAGGATTTGCTTCGTTGGTGCTCTGTAAGCTGGAGCCGTTTGCAAACACGTTAGGATGATTTTAATGTGGGTAAAGTATCTGCTGTGTCAGTTGAAGCGGAAATGAGTCCCCGCCATACCATAACCTGCTATAATTGTGATGAGAGAGGTCATACCTCTAGAGATTGTACCAAGCCTGTTGCCAGATGCAGAAATTGTAACAGAGAGGGCCACATTGCTAGACATTGTCGAAGTGGTAAAAAAAAAATCACAGAAATGAGAAAAAGGAAGGTCCTAAAATGATGTTTCTGTCAACAGTGATGCTCCGAAGCTTAACCCTCTGACTACAGCTGAGCTCAGAAAGCTGAGGCAGCTGATAGGGGACGAATAGGGGTCAGCGGCCTCCGGTTCATGTAATTATGTAGACACCCGCCCATTCATACATGCTTTGTTAGGAGGCCGGCAATGCCTTATTTTGATTGACACGGGTGCGACTGTATCAATTACAGATCTCGATCTTGAGATCACTTCTGAAACTTTGTATATAGAAGGCCTAAATGGCACAAATGTATATCATAAATCTGTTCCTGTCCCTCTAACCATTTCTAACTCTGAACAAGTATATTGGACTGAATTTTGGGTAGGGAAAAATACTGTAGGGACTCTAATCGGTGTTGACATTCTGAAAGAACTCGAAGCTGATGTTTTGCTTTCTCAAGATAAGCTAGTGCTTTGCTGCAATGAAACCATTTGCTTATCTCAGAGTGGCCCCCACCATGAGCAGAGATGTGCAGTGGCTGAACCTGCTAGTCTAACTGAAACTCGCCCTGAGGGGAAGTTTATAATTTCCAAATTTCCTGATGTATGGGCAAAAGATAAATATGATTGTGGTTTAGCACAGATTCAGCCACTGAGCATCCCAGGTCCTTTGCATGAAGCCAGAAGACAATATCCTTTGAAAAATGAGGCTCGAGAAGGAGCTGACACTGTTGTAGATGAACTATGCAAACGGGGGATTGTGATTCCCTGTTCCTCTCCCACTAACTCTCCCATGTGGCCTGTCAAAAGCCGGATGGGAGCTGACGTTTGACCATTGATTACACTTCTCTGAATTCAGTGTCTGAGAAAATGCACCCTCTGGTGGCCAACCCCGCAACTATCCTACACGAGATAGGATCTGAACATTGTCTTTTTACTGCTTTAGACATTTCTAACGGTTTTTGGACTTGTCCCCTAGCCAAGGAGGACCAAGGCAGATTTGCTTTCACCAGCAGGGGTCTCCAATGGACATGGAGTCATTTGCCACAAGGTTTCTGCAACTCACCCACACTGTTTCATCAGGTACTAGCATCCTTCATCGATCCGGTAAGAAAACAAATTGAATATGACGGATCTGTTGTCCTACAATATGTGGATGACATTTTAATTGCTAGTCCAACCAAGTTCAAACATTTGACTGCTGTACAGACTGTTTTGAATGCCCTCCAAAACGGGGGATTCAAAGTGAACTTGAAGAAAGCACACCTAGCACTGCCTGAAGTGACTTATTTGGGGCAAATTGTGGGTGTGCACGGCAGACGCATCACTCCTGAACGAGTTAAAGCTATCATTGAACTTCCAAAACCAAACACGGTTACTGGTCTAAGGCAAGTAATGGGTCTTTTGAATTACTGCCGCCAGTATGTTTCTGAATACACTGAACTTTCTAAACCACTCACAGAGGCGCTGAAAGAAGGAAAACCTGGATCGGAGCTGATCGACTGGACTGAGGAGATGGAGGAGGCATTTGTGAGTATCAAAGAAACTCTTGCTTCCTCCCCAGCATTACGTCATGCCGATGCCAGCAGGCCGTTCCATCTATGGACATGGGTGGGAACTCGATCCTATTCAGCGGCCCTGGGTCAAAGGGTTCCAGGAAGAAACTCCTATGGGATGGTAGGATATTATTCAGCTCCTATTCCTGTTTCAATGGCAGGACAGCATCCGTGCCTGTTGATATGCAACTGTGCAGAGTGGGCTGTAAAGGTTACAGAGGACATTGTGACTCATCAGAAGGTGATACTGCACACTAGACACCAGATTCTGAAATTGTTAACAAACACTCGTTTAGGCTCTATCTCTAATCAAAGACGAGCTAAATGGGAGGCCACTCTCTTGAGTAAAAATGTGGATATAAATATTGACATTGAAACTGCTATCAACCCTGCCTCCTTACTTCCAGAAGAAGGAACTGCACACAACTGTGCCCGACTGATCGAGACGGACAGCCAGAGCCCTCTTCAATCTGAACCACTTTCTGATGCCATGAAGTTGTTCGTGGATGGTTCCAGCTTTCATGAACAGGGAAAACACTTCACTGGCTGGGCTGTTGTAAATGAACATGGTGAAACTGTTGACTGTGGTTCTCTTTCAGGAGGAGGGGCTCAAGTGGCCGAGCTGGTCGCATTGACACGAGCATTGCAGTATGGCCAGGGAAACGAGTCAATGTTTACACTGACAGCCGTTATGCATATGGTGCTGTTCATGACTTCGGCCCTGTGTGGAGACGCAGAGGATTTCTAACCACTGCCGGTCTGCCGATCTCTCATCAACAGCAGGTAAAATAACTTATGAATGCCTGTGATCTTCCTGCAACAGGAGCAGTTATCAAAGTCACTGGACATGCAACGGACAATTCTCCTGAGGCCACAGGAAACCGAGCTGCTGACACAGCTGCCAGAGAGGCTGCAACACGGACTGAGACTTGCGTGAGTGTTATGGCTCTTGCTCCTCAGGAGAGTGAGACCCCAGAGACCTTTTTAAACTCTATGATGAGGATGACCCTGAAGAGATAGAACAATGGACAAAATTAGGAGCTCAGAAAAATGCAGAAGGACTGTGAAAATTTAATGAGCGTTTTGTTTGTCCTGTTTCTGCTAGAACTGAACTAATGTCTTTGTGTCATGGTTTGGCACATGCAGGTCCTTAAAAACTACATGCAATGATTTCCAAAACCTGGTGGTGGCCCCGACTGAGGGCTTCTTGCAATGATTTTTGTAAGAGATGTCTAGTATGCCTTAAGGTTAATTCTTCTTCTAAGCTGAAAATTCCCTTAGGACATGCCCCTCGACCTCAAGGGCCGTGGACACACCTCCAAATTGATTTCATAGGTCCACTGCCCCCTAGTGGAGGTTTTACATACATTCTAATAATTGTTGATCTGTTTTCCAGATGGGTTGAGGCATTTCCACTGAGAAACTGCAACCGCAGATGCAACCGCCAAGATTATGTTGAATGAAGTTTTCCCAAGATGGGGTTTGCCCTTACAAATTGATTCAGATCAGGGTACACATTTTACTGGGAAGGTGATGAAAAATGTCATGAAATTGATGGGGGTGAGGCAACACTTTCACATTCCATTTAGGCCCCAATCTAGCGGATCTATTGAACGCACTAATCGTACGCTTAAAACTTCATTGAGAAAGAGATTGTTGGAGTGGGGAAAGGGTGGCATGCGGCTGTCCCAGCGATTTTGTTAAGCATGAGAGCCAGCCCTAACAAGACTACACAGCTCAGCCCTTTTGAGGTAATGACAGGTCGCTACATGCGGCTGCCCTGGGATGCCCCTTGCAACATGAGGGACCATCCGGGCCTTTGAAAGACGCTTTACAAAATTATCTGAAAGCTTTGGATGACAGTCTGCGAGACACACGAGTTAGTGTTAGCACACGACAAGCAGATCGAGATAATGTTGAGCAAAAAGACATGCCTGCTTTGCCTGAAATAGGTGACAATGTAATGTTACAGCGGGAGATAGTTTCCCCCTTAGGTCCGAAATTTGATGGGCCTTATCAGGTGGTATTGACCACTAACACCTCTGTTCTACTGGACAGGGGGGTTTTGGGTACCGTATGGAGACATTGGTCACAGGTGAAACCACTTGAAAATTGTAACAACTTACTACCTCGGGATCATTAAATGTCTGTCGTGCATGTTAAAATTCTAGAATTCTAGAACAAATGTTTTATCATTACAGATGGCTGAATCCGACGACATACTGAAGCTGCTAATTCTTCAAGAAGAAGTGCGTAGTGAGAGACGACTGAAAGTGAAACGAGCTTTCATCCGATTGGTACTTCCGCTCTCGTTGGTATTTTTAATTCTGATCGCTTTATCATTTTTGATGTGGATTCAAATTTCAATTTGGACAGGGAGATTCCATGCGTTTTCAACTCATTGGGATTGCGAGGAGATCGATAACTCGTCCATCATGGGTACAATACCCATGTCTAAATTCAACTGAGGGTCTAAATTGAATTCCGACCATGTACCAAAAGGTAAATGATCGTTGTTATCGTCTGGACGGAAATGAGACAGTGACCTATTGGCTTGGTCACTCCCCAAATTATCCCGATACTACCCTCATTATGCAAAAAGGTCGGTGGATGAGGAGTGGAGGCGTTGACCTGTTTGAAGGAGATTTCAGTTCAATGAGCTGGATCCCTGACCACATAGCTCGTGAAAACATGAGTGCATGCTCTATACTGAATGGATATGGTTAATCGATATTTGTTAAAATCTAGAAAAGGTGAGAGTAGAGCAGAACGAAGGAGGCGTCAGGTAGCAGATGTGAATGACTCCCACATGATTTTAGGTGGAAAAGCAGTGAAACTTCCGTTATACCCAAGTGCTCCTGATCCTCGCCACATCATGTCATACTATCTTCCCAAAGCTAAGAATGAACTTGGTTACAACAAAGTCATTAAAGATGTAGCCCAAAGCTATATATACAGCAATATTGTGATTAGAGAAGAACCGGGGTCTGATGAGTATCAAACAGCAATAAATGATAAGGATTTGATGAGATGGGGAGTGTTAGTCCCAACTAAATGCCACATGATCCGAAGGGACACTAATAGGGCTTACGGTGCAGTCTGTGATAGGTTAGGACGGATAGATAAAACTGACAAGGACAAGTTCGATCTGAATGGCAGTAAAAATGGTTTGCCTGCTATTAATGCTTTGTCCCTCTCTTGGCCCAGGTACACTAGATTCGATGACCCTTGGAAGGAGACTGCACATGTTGAGCGTTGTTTAGGTAAAGAAATTCAACAGTGGTTTGTTAAGATGTTTCCTCCTGGAGATGTTGATAAATGTAGAGAAATTTCTGAGAAGCTCACCGGTGTGAAGATGATGGAGATACCCTGGGAGGTGTGTAATGCTTCTTTTGTTAAGTCAGGTTACACTTGGGCTAGTTTTTCTGATGTGTTGCACCAGTATGAGTTTGCTAGGAACCTTGCTAACAAAACTGTTTTCAACATGGATCACTTGCATGATTACCTTGAAGATAAATGTTATAATCCTACATTGATGGCTTATAATGTGACAGCATGGATGCATTTGCAAGTGTTTAAACTGAATATTGAAACAATGTACACTCGAGCAAAGACTAGTCTGGTACCTTTAAAGTATGAGGAGCTGTTGTGGGACAATTATAAATCATTTCAGGTGAGGATGTGGCCTCAGTTGTCCGATGTAGCTATTGGAGATGAGTGGTTTGACAGGGCAAAACAATTTAGACAATTTCTGAGTCCAATTCCTTCAGTACAGGAAATCAGAGATCTAGAGTCTAAGACTCCATCCGAGGACTGTGCTAAACACAGGTTGACACACCCCATGGGTCCTGCATGGCGTCCAGTTGATAAGAGTAAGAAAGCTAACGAAGCAGAGCTGTCTCTTTGTGTTGCAGAGTTGAAGCAGAAGACTGAATATTTTCCTCGGTTGAAGGGGCAAACAGCTCGGCAGAAATTTATCACTGCATTTCTGGAGCAGATAAAAACTAATGATCCATTTGCAGGTTATGAGTATTTTAATTCTGTATGGCTTAAATCTAAGGGCACTCCATGGTGTACTGATTCGGAACCTCCGTCTGCTATAGCAGTAGCATTGGTTTTGGCTTTTTCGGTAGGAGCAATATTTACTGACATGACGGAAACAGTGGAGGAATATGTGGAGGAAGCTTGGGAGGAGTTTGTGGCTGCATCAGAGGATTTGGTCATGGGAGCTGTTAAATATGTGTTACATGCTTTTGGAGCTCTTTTGGGAGTGGGTGTCCTCTGTCTGTGTGTGTGGATGTGTGTTCGTTTCTGTTTTTCTTATGTATGCAGGTCTGCTTGCAGTAACTTGAACCCTTCCGAGGAGGAGAACCGACTGAGAAAACTGACGACACGCTTGGAAGAGAAACTTAAGAAGGATAACATCCAGGCCCTGTTGTGAGTGGAAGGTGGGAGAGCCTTGCGTGGGGACTGGGAATTTTTAGTATCCAGCATGTCCGCAATGAGGCTGAAGAGACAAGTGTGACCCGTCAGGGAAGCATGCGTTACCACTCCACCTTCCATAGTGACCTCACTTGGTAGACCAGACGTGGCGGTATTGGACCCCACATTGGTCTAAAACGGGGGACTGAAGGGTGAGGGTCAAAATCCCTTGTCTCTTCAGATATATCAATACATATATATATATATATATATATATATATATATATATATATATATATATATATATATATATATCCTTTTATATCAATATATATCGATATTCTGTTGCTTAACTTCTTTAATAAAGTGATACATAATCAATTCTATTTTTTTATGCATAACTGAAATATACTTTGAATCATATGTGTGTTGGAATGTTAACCAATGTCTTTTAAGGAACATTCCAGAGTCTTTCTCTCTGTCTTGCACGTAGCCTGAAGGTCTTTTGGGGATAATCATATCTGTGCTGCTTTCCAGCGTCTCCGGGGAGGGGGCAGGGAGAATGTTAAACATATGTTCTGTGTTTGATCGTTACTTTTCTATGATTAAGTATATGGTTTAAAGTCCTATGCAATACTACCTGAATAGCAGAAGTGTGATTTTCTATTATTATTTCTTTAGGGAAGAAATGTATGTTATTTCTACCCCTCTCCTCTGCCCGAGGAGGGAATATTTTATCTCTCTGTTTTGGTTTAAATGGCCTGATAATGTTGTGCTCTGGCTCTCCTGTGCCCAGAGAAGAACTGTTGTTCGTCAGTGTTTTGTGTGTGCGTTTGACCTTCTACCCAGGTTTTGAACCCAGGAAGGCACACCAGGCCGACTCGAAGACGCCCCGCGACCATCTGCGAGGTCACTTCAGATGTAAATCTCGGGCTCTGACGACAAGTGCGCTGATTAATGTTGATAGGCCGCATAGCTCTCTATATGTTGTGACTTTATGGTCTTTTAGCCAATCAGGAGTAAAATAATGGAATGTACGTCCTTGCAAATGGTATAATTGATGTAAGATTTTGTGTAAGGTACGAGTTGGCTTTCGATCTCCTCGTGAGACTTTGCCTCTGGCTCTACCAATTTCACTGCAAACTATACTTCAGTAAATTTTTGATTCTTTAATCGTACTTCTCGACTCCTGGTCTTATTTCTCCATATCTGGTCCGGGTCATAACTGTTATACCCCTAACACTAGTATCTAAAAAATAAGCACTAGTAGCATGAAAATAGAGACTAGTAGGTTAAAATGATTAAATGTTAAAACGGCTTGCCATAATGTTACTGCAGCGAGATGTTGTATTCATTTGAGTAGTGCCATTTTTAATGATGACTCATTTATAGCGTGATCAAGGCAGTATTGGTGATTGTTCACCGTTCTTACCGGAGGCCAGTTAATTGTGCTGCAGGTAAGTTTTTTTTTTAATGGTATTTTGTAAATAGTTCGTTAGCCAAATCAAAACAAACAACGCACTCTTTGTATGTGTGATTGATGACCAAATAGGGTAATTATTTTACAGAAATCTGCCCGCTGTTGTTTTGCTGCTGTATGGTGGCTTATTACGGCGATCCGTGGTGCGGTGCGGTGCTGTGGAGACTGGAGAGGTTGGTGCGTTGCGCGTTCAAGTCCCGCTGATTATTGTGATCTAGCAGCACACGGTTACGTGTGCGGGGTTTTATGTGAGTATGTGTGTTGATGTGAGCACATGTGTGAGTGAGTTCGTAAACGCGTGTTTGTTGTGTGTGTGTAAACGTGTTGAGATTTCTTTGGTATTGAATATTTCTTTTGTTACATTGATTTCATTGTATTTTTGTTGTTTGTTAATTGGGTTCTGGAGTACTGTGAGTGGGTTTTGTCACCTCTCCCACCTACTGTCAACTTCCTTTATCACCAATAAGGGCCATTAGCTGCTGGGTCGGGAAGGATTTACTTTATTTATACATTTGTTTTGTTTATTGTGTGGGTTGTGAATTTGGTTATAAAATTACAGGAGGGTGTGAGTTGAGGTTGTTTGAATTTAATTGGTTTTGGATGTTCTTTTTGTTCTCTTTTTCCTTTTTTCCTCCCATCCAAATGCTGATTTATCCCATGGGATATTGACGGTTTAAGATCCGACTTTATAGGTGATCACTGTATGACATCAGGATTCATTTCTCTTGCTTTTGTGACTGTTATTGTATTTGTAAATTGTGCATGTTTCCTTGACTGTTTCTTTGTATAATTATATTTTTATATTTCTGCTTGTTCTTTCCATTTGTTTGGAAACCCTGTAGTGGAGGGTATTTACAGAATACACTATACATCTTAGGTGGCATAAGCCTCCGCTCACATTTTGAAAGAGATTTCTCTTTTAATGTGAATCCTCGGATAGATCCGCGCGCAGTTCTCAAGACAGGTATGTGCACTGCAATGTTTATGATCCAAAATCTGTCATTAATGAAGTAAATACAAAAGTAGTATGTATTATGTACGTTGTGACAAAAAATGATTTATGGTTTAATTGCTGTACATTTGACCTTTCCCTCCGCCCCCTCCCCTCCCTCGGGCAGTTGTACATGCTGTGATATGACGTGTCTGTTCTGATACCCCCATTGGTGTATTTAAAAGAGTAGAAAGATTATTAATCTTTAATGGAAAACTGAGATGACAAAAAAAAGTAGTATTACGTTTAAAATGTGTTTAAATGATGTCTTTAATGGGGTTTAATGTTTGGTGAAAAAACTGTTTTGTTTTTTAAACTTTTGACAAAGAGAAGAAAATGTGTTTTTAAACATTAGGTTGTCTAACACATCACTAGCATTGTCACTTTAAAGATGCTGAACAAAAACATAAAATGTATTTAAAAATTGTATTTCAACAAAGAGCATTTTAAATAGCATAAATTGTAAAATGCAGCACAAAATCTACCGTTTAAAATCCTTTCATGAACTCATTCAGCGATAAGTGATGTAAGTAAGACGATGTTTAACATTAACCTAGCAAACAGGATACATTTTCTAAAAACATAATATATAATTTTAACTATATAAGACAGAAATCTTACACGACTCCGTTTAAAGTCCTTTCACGATCTCGTCCAAAATGACAATGGCGTAAGATCAGTTGACAAGCCCCCTCCGCGGGGGTGGGGCTTAACCCCCTCCTAATCAGTGTTTGTGTGTTTTAAAGCATTATTTAAAGGTTTAAATGTATTTAACGAAAACTTTGAAATTTTGTTTTAAAAAAATGTATCAAGTTGGCAAATACAACAAAGGCACTCTAAAATT